>NC_045140.1:14020232-14239695 GCF_008831285.2 Nymphaea colorata
GAGATCAAAGATTTAACATCAGAACGATGGAAACAAATGGAAAGTATGATCATGCACTCGAGTTATTATCCTTTTTGGAGGTCGACTTTTGGTCATTTACTAACTGGAAAGAAAATGTACTTTTATAGGGGTGCTGGGTTTATTGCTTTGGAGAACCAGCTTTCTTTGCAAAAACATTTTCTGTAAGGACTTTCCCTGCAACAAGTTAACAAAATTCTTCTTGTTATTTAATCTCTCTGCAATGGTTGAATTTGAGCCGCTACTGGGCAAGGAACTTGCTACTGGTTGGCGGTCATATTTTTGATAATTTTGAAATTAATTATTTTAATTGTGTGTGAAGATAATGTATATACTGGCATCTGGCAGATACAGTTTTACAGATGAAAACGTTTAAACATCATGTTGTTAGTGTGTCAATATCCTTTTTGGTTTAGTTTTCTGCTCAGATTGAAACCAATTGGTTAGACTTTACTTCAGTTTCCTGTTTGTTCTGGAAGACCGAACGCAAAGCAACATGTTCAAAATTGTTCAATTTGGTGTAAAATATGGTAGCGGAAAGCTGAATTCTGCATGCGACTGATATTTTGTACAATTTTAGACTTCCTAGATCATCAACACCGAACAGATCTGGTTTGAATAAGGTTTCAGGGCTTTTCCCTTTTAATTTGTTGTATAGAATCAAAACTTCTTATGTATTTAGCTTGATGTGGAACAGGTGGGCATTTTGCAGTGAATCCATCAATTCAGTAATTCAGGTGCATAAAATATTATGAATTGATAAAAGTATGTATTTTTTGTACACATTTTTGGGTAAGAAAAGAGGAAAAAAATATAAAAGTGATAAAAAAGAAAATCTTCAAAACATGAAAAAAAAAACTACAATTGAAGTGTGGTTAGATATCTGACAATAATGTGTCTACTTGAACCTCTCATAAACAATTCAAATACCTTGGCAATTGTTTTTGGAATCTGTTAGATACTTGACGGTTCTGAAACTGTCCGATTGTCAAAATCTGGACCAAGTTTGGGTTTCAGATTCAAATCCAACATTCAACTTGAGGCAGGGCTAGAAATTTTCAGCCAAGGAGCATTCATTCAAAAGAAACATAGGTACAAAGAATGTATAAGGGGCATGAGGCAAATAATTAAGGGGCACACAGTATATTAATAAACCAATTGTTGGAAACGACCAGTCTGAAAATAAATAAAATTTGTGGAGCTGTGTGGGCAACTGCCCCACACATACCCGCAGGTGGCTCACGTTTATATGGTACGCTAAACTGTTGATTGGATCTAATGAGCTAGTATAATGCTAAGTGGGACCTAATGTGGATGAGCTGGTCCAGATATAGTACCTACGAGTCCGATTTATTTGATCAAAGGTTCAATTGCAATGTACTGGACAGTGAACATCTGAAATCTAAACGCACACCAAAAGAAGGGATGGATTTCGGTTTTAGAGTCATTTACAAGTATTTGAAATCATCTAGATCTAATTACAAAAATAAAAATCTGGCATCCTAATCTGAAGCTTTAAAATTAATTGAAATTTTTATTAAGAAAAAAAAACAAAACCCGCGTCGGGCTCTGTATCTGATACGTTTCGCCAGTACGATCTTTACGACCGTCCCATCGGTTCTTAATGTAAGCGCCCGTTTTCCATTTATATGCACAGCGTGCGTGTTGTCTAAACCGAAAAAGCCTGAGTATTTGGCAGCATCAGGCCAATAAATACTTATTTATTTTTTGTACGTTTAAATATCAGTTATTATTTTTTTAATTTAAAAATTAGAGCGATGCGGCCCATTGGCACGAACGGTTGGCTTTTGAGATTGGAATTTGTGTGACTTTTTCTTCGTTTTAGGTGACCCCATTGGAGATTACTTTTTTTAAAAAAAAAAAATTTTTTTGGACAAGTGATGTAATAAAATGCTTATGGCTGTGCAACCTTATAACTTCATGTGAGTAGGACTATAACATCAAGTGAGTAGGAAAAAAATGTCAAAAAAATCGTTATGGTTTGTCAACGTATATTTTCGGGTTTCAGGTGACTATTTCATCTTGTCACTCAACTAAAAAGCCGAAGTTCTCATCGTTTCCTCCCATCCACTTAGGGTATTAGTTTTATAGGGTATTAGTTTTATATCTGAGATGATGTCTTCATTATGTTTTAACTTGCATGTTGATGTCCGCCTTTTTATAATACATTCAGCTAATGCCACAAGTTGAAATGAAAACAACCCCATTTTGTCTATTATATTCTTCAAAATGAGATGGCAATACAATTCAACAAAAATGGAGGCGCAGGCTAAGACAGTGAGCCTGCTTCTCTCACCTTTTCTCACTTTGTAGCGTGTTGACCCAATGAACCAAATAGCCATTGGTGCTTATATTGCCCTTACACTCTTGGAATCTCTATCTCTCTCTTTGATCAAATTTAGCTTTGCCTTTGCAACTGCTTTATTTTGCAAAGAAAAGCTAAAAATTCACTTGAGCACATGGCTATGCACTTTGATTTGCTACACTTCCCCTTCTATATCCTCAAGGGCTTCACACTTTTGAGCTGGCCTGTATACGTTTTCCCATGTTAACTGATATCCGGATACTGCAATTCAGTTCTCAACCATATATTATGACCCAAATAAAAAGACAGCTCCACTCCAGTGACAAAAATAGCAGAAGCATAATTAATGCATACGCATTACTCAACCATTTTACACTTCCAAAACTACAAAGTTCAACTTTGTAATAGAAACATATAAATAAAGCTAAGAAGAAAAAAGTAAATATTCGTAACTTATTTTCTCATGCAATAATAAGGAAGCAAATAAAATTGCGGCATGCAGAAAATAACACTATACTTTCTGTTGTTTAAGGCAGCATTTCTGTCAAGATACCTCTAATGTTTTACTGTGCAAAAATTTTTTGTCGCAGAGGTCAAATTATAGTTTCAAAATTTTAACAAGAGTCGAAATAGAAATTTTCATATAAATTTTTAAAGTTATTAAAATCTAAAGGGTGTAGGGCATACACACATAAATGTGCACGCTTACAAGCACAAAAACCAACAGAGGTCATGGTGAAAGAAAATGGATTATTATTATTATTATTACCATCACTGTCATTATAAACTATTATTCTTTTACTATTGTTATTTCTAAGGGTCAGGAGTTACCATTATTATTATTATTATTATTATTATCACCATCACTGTCATTATAAACTATTCTTCTTTTATTATTGTTATTGTTAATACAGAAATATAATTTCAAGTTGGGCACAGCAGTTATTTGAAAGAAAAGCTAATCCCAACTGTGTGTGTTCATTGTTTCGCAGTTCCCAGTGGCAAGACAAAAAAGGGAGGCACAAATTCAAAAAATTTTAACCATAAAATGATTGAGGGACACTAAGCAAACAATTGAGGGACACCGATATATGAATATGCACATTATCGGATACCACCAATATGAAAATAACTAAAAATGCATGCGACTGTATAGTTTCTTGATTTCCACAAGTTGGTATCACGCACAAACACGAGATTGAGTTGCATGCACACTCCTGTGCACGCATAAATATATACTAAAGGAAAAAGAAAAAGGGGTTGGGGGCATTTTCAATTTTTTTTATAAAGAAATGTCTACTTTGGATTTTTTAACTTTTTTCATAACCTATTTTTGTCCTCTTAAAAAATTTATTTATTTACTTAAACTAGGGTATTTTAATTATGACACATCTCTGTCCACAAACATAACCAGTTTGAAGCAAACATCCATACTTGATAGGAATCAATGGATGCATTTGCACAAAATCTAGCACATTATTGGGATGATACCAGTTGGGCTGGGCATTGGCCGACCCAGCCTGGCTAGATAAAGAGTCAGGCATGGGCTGAGCCACAGTCCATGACTATAGCCAGGACCCGATTCAACTATTCGAAACCCAAGCCCAGCCTGCTCCGCCTAGGCCTGGCCCAGCCTGCTCCACCTAGGCCTGGCCCAGCCCGATTCGGGCCAATCTGGCCCGGCCTGGCTAGGGATGTACAACGAGCAAGCTGAGCTCGATGCCGGCCAGCTCTAATTCTACTCAAATACAGCTCGACTCGAGCTTTATGAGGTGAGTTCGAGCTCGACTCGTTTAAGCTCGTATTCCTTAATATATATTTTATGCTTAATTTTTTACTTTTTTATTTAAGCCATTTTAAGTCTTTGAAATTACAAAAATAGGTATTGTTGTTAAACAAGCCTAATTGAGTCGAGTTCATCCAACTCGAACTCGATTACAAACTCGAGTTGTCAGTTAAGCTCAAATTCAACTCGTTTAACTTACGGTCAAGTCAAGCATAACCGAGTGAGTTCGAGTCGAACCCAACTTCTTGGCTCGACTTATTCAACATTTCTAGGCCCAACAACTTGTGGGGCCAGTCCAGCACCCAATTAGGCCGATATCCATTCAATACTTCGGTCGATAGCAATATGTATTAGTTGTTTTCCAGTTTCCAATAGCGAAGCCAGACATTTTTATTAAGGGGCACCAATTCAAACAATCTTAGCCATAAAATGACTGAGGGGTGGTAGGCAAACAATGATACATGAATATGTAAATTATTTGACATCACCAATATGAAAATAAGTAAAGTTTGTGGCCACGCCCTTGCTAGTTTCAAGTTGATATCACATATAGCCTCCAAAAATCTGTATGCAATGCAAACCTGCACAGCACACTAAGACACAAACAGCTGTACTTCTCATGAATTCATGCACACATCTGTTCCTGTTCCTGTCATGCATTTGCAGTACTGCGGCCTAGGGCTGGGCATCAGCCCAGCCCGTCTGGCTTGGGCTAAGCTGCAGCCTGGCCCCAGCACAACTATAATAAAATATACATATACTATGTAAAAATTTAAAATAACATTATAAATATAATTAATTATAATTTTTAAATAAAATAATATTTTAAATAAATTATTACGAGTCAAGCACCCGGTGAGCTCGGCTCGTTTATAAATGAGTACTCGATTAAATAAACGAGTCGACGACTAGTTTAAACTCGGCTAACACAAGACCCTCCCCATCAAAGTCTCCCAGAGACATACCCGTCCAATAACAGTTACAATAACAAAGTTAATATATTTTAAAGTTTCTGTTTCAAAACTTTTGATACAGGACTAAACTTTTGAAGTTTCTGTTTCTGAAAACTTTTTAGTCTTGTATCAAAAGTTTGAAACGTAAACTTCAAAATATATTAACTTTGTCATTGTAGTTGCTCCACAGGTGGGAGTTTGGGAGACCTCGGCGGTGGAGGGTCTCGTAAATCTGCATTTGTTAAATCAACTTAAATTGGCCCCTTGTTAATCGGATCCAACCCCGGATCAGTAATTTCCTTCTGTTCCATCAAAAGTTTGGGTTAGGTTTATGGAATACACTAAAAAAACCTTTTATGAATCAACTATAAAACGTGAAGCAGATTCGTCTGTTTCATTTACCAAACAGCCCCTTTGTGATAGGGAAGAGGGAAAATTCACTTGTTGTTGGCATCATGCCATGGGCATACTGTATTTCACCTTAATAAGAACAGCAAATGACATTTTTTTAGTGGAATAATATGACCGAAAAATAGCAAATATGATTTGCAACATATGTATGAGCTAAATACAATCACTGTTCAATCTCGTGCCAATAAATTTGAATTCAGAGGACGCAGAAGCGAAGATTTAAGAGAAAAGGTTGAGTAGCAATCATATGCTTGAGCACAAAGGAAGCTTCACATCTGGGTTTTAATGGCACCCACCACCTCCCACTTTTCTGCCTTGCTACTCAAGCAAGTTCGTTTGTATTGATAAAGCTTCTGCCTTTTTCTTTGCAGCTCCTGAGCAAATCTCACTCTTTTTATTATCGTTCATGATCCATGCAGAGTGTTCATTTTTAATGCTCTTCTGAACCTGAAGCTGAGAAGCCACCTTCTTCTCGCAGAAATCCTTGCAAATAATAGACGTTGTTGTGGATCCACTTTGCAGAGAAAATGGGGAATTCAACCATGATTGAGTCCTCCTGTGGGTACCTGCTGCAAGAATTGAAGGTTCGTCACGTAGCTCATTGGTGTCTGTATGAATCATGAGTTGGATGATTCCTTAATCACTTTCTGAATTTTGGAGCTCTCAACTGTTTTGGTTCTAATATTTGTCATCATTTCACGAGACAGTTGGTATGGGATGAAGTTGGCCAGGACCAGATAGAAAGAGAAAAGGTTCTGCTTGAGTTACAGCAAGAATGCCTAGAAATTTACAGAAAGAAGGTAGAGAATGCAAACATTTCTCGAGCTCGCTTGCTTCAGCAGTTGGCTGACTATGAAGCAGAATACGCGAACCTTCTTGTGGTCTTGGGAGAAGAAACATTGGCTACTGGAGTAAGATCTTTTCTCCCTTATTTGGCACTTGTGTTCTGTTAGAACTTAGCAGTTTCTCTCTTCGATAGCTCTCATAATCTAGACAAAATAAAGCTTTATTACTAAGCGCTTTTTGTGATTTATTGTTTCGTTTTCATTGGGAAGCCTGAGAAATTGGTAGGAACTGTCAAACAACAGCTCGATTCGATCAAGCCTGCCCTGCGTGACATGCAGAAGAGAAGGGATGACAGACGCAGGCAATTTCTAGATGTTCAAAGCCAAATCCAGATGATCTCTGCAGAAATACAGGGAAATACAGCAACAAGCACTCTACAGGAATCCGTGGACATAAGTCAAAATGATCTCTCATTGAAGAAGCTTCAAGAGTACACAGCTGAACTCGAACAGCTCCAGAAGGAAAAGGTAATCGTCGTCTGCAGCCACTGTTCTGTTTTCGCAGCAACTTGGATTCTGATACGTTCACCGGAACTGGTACTCTGATATGAAAATGTGATTCTTCTTCTTGCTAGAATGAGAGACTTAAGAGAGTTGAAGATTACTTAAAGACTGTAAATAGCCTTTGTGCTGCTTTGGGGATGGATTCTTCCAAGATCATTGAAGATGTTGACCCAAGCTTCAATTGTTCTTCTGAATCACGATCCAAGAGCATGACTGATGATGCTTTGCACAAGTTGAACAACACAGTGGAGTCACTAAAAGAAGAGAAACAAAAGAGACTTGAGAAGGTAACCTCGTTTTCATATAACAAACTGTTTAGGAATTCCACAGGTTCATGGTTTATAAGATGTCCATGTCAATATTTTCATGTATGGATCGTATTAGACCAGTAAACTGCATATCAAAAACAGATCAACAGCAGCCAAAGGGAAAATCCATATCCAAAACATAAGCATTTTTGCATGGCATAGATCTTTTCTCTCAGATTTTCTTTCCAACCAAGAGGTCTGTCCAGAAGCAAAACTTGTATGCTGGCTGCAAATTCTAGATAGCTTTACCTCTCTCTCTTTCTCTCTCCAGCATCCCACTAAATTCAGTTTCCATGTAGCTAGCTTATACAAATCCAACCATATTCATTCCCTCCTGCTTGTTTACTTTCTGCAGCTTCAAAATCTAGGGAAAACATTAAGGAGCATGTGGGATCTCATGGACACTTCATCTGAAGAGCAGCAGTTATTTGCTAATGTGACTGAAACCCTGGTGCTTTCTCCACCTGACACATCAAATCCAGGAAGCCTTACCCTTGAAGAAATTGACAAGGTCCAAGAACATGCTTTCTGTCAATTGCTTATGTATCTATTCTTCAATGGCAAATTATTTGGATGTGCTACAAATTAACTTATTTGGATGTGCTATAAATTGACTTTCTTTCATTTCTTACTAGGCCGAGGCTGAGGTGCAGAGACTCAACCAACTAAAATTCATCAAGATGAAAGATTTATTCCAAGGTAAACGTATGGAGCTTGAGGAGATATGCAAGAAAAGCCACATGGATCTTACCTTCTTATCAGAAACAGATTATCTGGTCGATCTTATAAGCACAGGTATGTTGCATATATAAATCATTATGCTTCACATAAGTTTAAGAAATAATTCCGGTGCATAGGAAGATACCATATAGAATATTAAGCACATAGATTTGGCAATGCTTCAGGTGAAATAAAATTTAACAAATGGTAAACACCTGCAAATGCAAAATAAAATAAGAGTGTGACTATATTACTTCTTAAACCAAACACATCCCCCCGTTTTGGCTAGTCATGGTAACAGTTTAAACACTGTCAGTCTCGAAGCTTTTTCAGGCATGGATTCAGGTCATCTGCAGCACATGGCTCCAACCAAGCTCATCCTCATCAAGGTTATTTCTGAATATTTTGCCAAAAATTGCCAGACTGCTTAACATTCTGTGCAAGGGACAAAGAAAAATCCATGAAAATACCAAATTCCATTGTTTGTTCATCCAATATTTTCAAAAAATGCTTGTTCTGCAGGGCTTTGTGCTTTCCTGATAGAAAAATCCATGAAAATACCAAATTTCATTGTTTGTTCATCCAATCTTTTCAGAAAATGCTTGTTCTGCAGGGCTTTAGGATCAACGAAATTATTCTTTCCACGAGATGCGAAGTCAAATTTGATGCATGACATCATAATGCATGTTAAAGTGACATGAATCTGTGTATTCATATACGCAATGGGCAGTATGATGACATGGGAGAACAGGAAAAGATGTGCAAAACAGTGTAATGCTTGTTTTTTCTGAACATATCATGTCAACATAAAATACTTCATAGTTCATGCATCACTTCATCTATAATTATGATGGCCTCTGAGTGGTAAAATCAGTTATTTTAGATGCATCATTAATACAGATTGCTGAATGTGACATCAAAGAAAGGAACATAAAGACTACCACAGCCATGCTAGAACACATAGTTGTAATGTCAGATGACTTTTAAACCATTTATCATGGTCAAATGAATAGAAGTTGCAGAGTCATGTCTGTTTCAGATGCAGGTTGGGATGGCCTTACTTCGGAAAAGTCCATGAGGAAAATTTTCATGGGAAGGCAGAAGGTACTCAGGAAAAGCTTGGGGCCAACCTTTGGTAAACAGTTGTCCATGGGACCTATTTATTTTTTTGTTCAGGACCTGCCAGCTTTCCCATGAAACAAACAAGGATAGATGGGGTGAAATGCACATAATCAGATTTAAAACATGTTTGAAAGCACATAATCAGGTTTAAAAAATGTACTGACGTCATAATATGTTAAAGGGGACATCGACCATGTGCATGTTCTCTCAAGCATGGAAGGGCAGATCACGAAAGCAAGAGAAGAGGCTTATAGTAGAAAGGTCATATTGGACAAGGTTGAGAGATGGACAGCTGCCTGTGAAGAAGAAAGATGGTTGGAAGAATATAACAAGGTAAACATCTTTACTATTTCCGATGTTGTGAATGCCATTCTCTCTGCTTGCAACAATTTAGTCTTATAAAATTTTATTGACTTAAGCAGGATGAGAACAGGTACAGTGCGAGTAGAGGAGCACATAAGAACTTGCAACGAGCTCTGCGTGCCAGGAATGTAGTTCACAAAATCCCAGGTAGTCAACAGCTAAAAAGTATCTAACTATGAATGGTAAAATACAAAATGTCAGATCATATTTGGTATTTTCCTGCAGCATTGGTGCAGCAGTTGATTACCAAGACCAAAAAGTGGGAAAATGAAAGGAACAAGATCTTCTTCTATGAAGATGTGAGCATTCTAAAAGCTGCATTCTTTACTTCAAGCCATTCGATACACAGTCTTGCCTTTGAAAGTACCTATTTTTTTATCTCCAGTTGCCAGATTCATTAAAACTAGATCAAACTAGTTTAGATCAGTTCATGCAACTGATTACTAGTATGCAGTTACAGCCATGACAACTTGAACTGGACGAGAACAAAATACATGTTTATGTGCCCATGACCATCCACCTGACATGTCACTTCTGTTTCATCTGCTCCACATAGTAAGAAGGTCTCCTACTATTTCTGCAGGTACCACTATTGGCACTGTTGGATGAATACAACACACTGAGACAGGAAAAAGCAGGAGAACAACATAGGCAAAAGGCAAGTAAAATTTCTATTTCAAAGATAATTCTAGGACACCTTTCGAGGATCTACCCACCGAAGATCTCCACCCTCTATGAGAGAAGTGGACAATGGGGACTGTATTAATGGGACTTATTTGTGCTTTGTTTCCCCCACATCCATGAACTGAATGGATGGAGCTGGAATGTTAAAAAAGGGTTCTTCTTTGGTTGCCTACAGGAGAGAAAAAACGTCCAGAATCATGTATTTGCCAATCAGGAGAACCTATCGATATTGCATCCAAGCACAAGCAGCGGACAGGTCTCCACAAGATATTACAGTACAAGTTTTGGTAGTACAATGCCTGTACACAGATACCATGGAAAGAACTCAGCAGCCCAAGACTTGTTTTTTATCAAAGAAGGCAGTAAGCTGCAAGGACAAAAGATTCAGATGCAAAGAAGCTATATTTCTCAGCTTGGAGATGATTCTTCATCCCAAATTTCTGCAACTTTTTCAGGCCCAACTTGTTCTTAAAATGTGTAAAATCAAATATTTGCTTATAAAATTTTGAGATACCAAAAATACATTCTTGCATGAAACCAAGAGTTGAAAAGGAATACGAGAGTGATAATCTAAGACATTTGTTTCCCATTAATATGTAATATCTATCCGCCAATAAATAACATCTCAGCAGGTTGTGCATATTATACACGGTTATGGCGATGAAATGAAATATTACCATATCAAACTCTTTACCTTTTAACTCCATAAAATCATAGAGAAATTATTGAATTTGCAGCTTGCAGGTAACTAAGAAACGTCCGCACCTTATCAACCAAATTTGAGAAATGTTCAAGCGCTAGACCTTAATTCTTACATGATTTGAAAACAAGCGCTGTTGACGTGTTAACTGTTATGTATGACTGGGTCCGAGTCTAAATCCGATCCGACCCATTCTAAAGGGGCAGTGGGTTTTATTTATTGTAAGTTAATGAGAATGAAAAGAAATAGTGACGGACAGCTGGTGAGCGCAGGAATCACATCATAATATCATGGTTTTTTTCCTCGTGTCGAGAGTTTTTGAGGTTACATTTTTTTGTGCTCTCGGTGCTTTTTCTGTTCAACATAATATCAGAGCTGGCTTCCGAGTTCTGAGTTCGTTTTCCCGACAAGAATCCCGTCGTCACCGGCGTTGTACATTGACGTCAACAACAGGGCTTCATTCACGTTTCTTTCCCTGCCGTCGCTTTCCTCTGCCATTGCCGGCGTTGTACCTTGGCGTTGCCGCCGCCATGCCGTCGCCACCTTCCTCCCGACATCATCGGCCTCGCTGTCGTCACCTTCCCTGCCGTCGCCGTCTGCCGCTGCCTTCCGTGGGGCCGCCGCCTTCCTCTTGAGTGCATCGCCTTCCCTGCCGTTGCCGGCGTTTCACTTATTCCTGGCACCCACCCCTTCTGCTGTCGCTATTCCAGTTCGGCGTGCCTCTTCTGCTGCTGCTATTCCAGTTCTGCTGTCGCCTCCCTTGATATTGCATCGTCCGCCTCTGCCGCCGCAGTCCTTGAAGTTGCGTCGCCCTCCTCTGTCATTGCTGCCCTCTCCTTTGCCGTCGTCCAAATCCTTCCGCTATTCCAGTTCGGAGCCATCCTCCCATTTGCCGCCCTTGCCATGGAGCTCGGGCAGATCTCTCTGCCGTAGAGCTCAGGCAGATTTCTCTTCCTGTTCCACCGTCGCCCTCTGCCACTACCGCTAGCGTCCACCGTCTAAGCTACTGTTCGTGGGCTGCATCGGCTGCACATCTCTCCTGTCTTATTTCGAGTTTTTTTGTAGCAGGTCTGATGTTCTTCCTTACCTGCACCAACCATCTTACCTGCATCAACCATCATTGAAACATTTACTCTTGGTTGATTTAAGGAAAACCCCTGATTATCAGTTAGATGTCAAGAACCCTAAATCTGATAACTTGGTCTATAGGAATTGCTGGTTGGGAGGGAATTACTTATGTCAATGGGAAGAAGACTGAACCAAGTGAGGCTAACCCAATGTGACGTGGTTTTTTGAGGACAATAAGTTAAAACATGAATTATCAATGTCCTATGATATTTTCTTTGTAAGAGGACTGCATAGAATATATGAGTTATCTTAGAACAGATATATAGTTAAAAGGAAAAGGATGTTTGTGTGTATCAGTTGATGAAAGATGTATATGTTCTATGACAATGACAACTTTTTGTGTGACTAACTTTTATGCGGCACTAAAATCCAAATGAAAGGAACTTGACTAATATTTTGATGATACTTGGAATTGTTCCCAAGACTAGATAAGGTATTGGGTTAAGGAATGTTAGCTTAAGGAATGAAAGAACAAAGTGTTTATGTTCTTGGTTGGATTGAATGACGATTTCAAAGGCGTTAAAAGTCAAATTCTTAATTCAAAAGATATGATCAACATTGAGGATGTCTATTCTCGCATTGAGGATGAAGAGCAACGATGCCATGTTTTGACAGGGAAAGAGGGGGCTCTCTCTCACAAAAAGTTTGGTCACACTATTGAGATTGGTTGGGATCTTCATCGTGAGAAGAAAAATAGTCATGAAAGAGCTTCTAGTGAGAAGAAGTCTATCTTTGAAATTGCAAATCCAGATGGGAGAAAACCAACAATTTCTGCCGATCATATTCATGAGCTTCGTGCATATTGAATTAATACTAGTCAGGCTAAGCCATCAAATGATATGAAAGTCAATCGCACTTTTGCAATCTTTGGTGAAAAAGGTAATTTTTGTGCAGGAGAGTGGACTGTTGATAGTGGTGCTACTATTAGAACAGATATATAGTTAAAAGGAAAAGGATGTTTGTGTGTATCAGTTGATGAAAGATGTATATGTTCTATGACAATGACAACTTTTTGTGTGACTAACTTTTATGCGGCACTAAAATCCAAATGAAAGGAACTTGACTAATATTTTGATGATACTTGGAATTGTTCCCAAGACTAGATAAGGTATTGGGTTAAGGAATGTTAGCTTAAGGAATGAAAGAACAAAGTGTTTATGTTCTTGGTTGGATTGAATGACGATTTCAAAGGCGTTAAAAGTCAAATTCTTAATTCAAAAGATATGATCAACATTGAGGATGTCTATTCTCGCATTGAGGATGAAGAGCAACGATGCCATGTTTTGACAGGGAAAGAGGGGGCTCTCTCTCACAAAAAGTTTGGTCACACTATTGAGATTGGTTGGGATCTTCATCGTGAGAAGAAAAATAGTCATGAAAGAGCTTCTAGTGAGAAGAAGTCTATCTTTGAAATTGCAAATCCAGATGGGAGAAAACCAACAATTTCTGCCGATCATATTCATGAGCTTCGTGCATATTGAATTAATACTAGTCAGGCTAAGTCATCAAATGATATGAAAGTCAATCGCACTTTTGCAATCTTTGGTGAAAAAGGTAATTTTTGTGCAGGAGAGTGGACTGTTGATAGTGGTGCTACTACATGAGCGAAAAACCTAAGGTTTTCATGAATATAAGCTCTCTTCTGGGAAGGAATGGTTTTCACTTGCCGACGGTTCATCTATCTTCATAGCCGAGAAAGGGAGTCTCTCACTGTTAAACAAGTTCTTTGTTCATAATGCCTTACATGTTTCTCACATTCCCTTAAACCTCTTGTTTGTTAGCAAGATTATAAAAGAATTAAATTACGAATTTATTTTTTCTGCTAATCATGGTGTGTTGTAGGACTTGGTGATGGGAAAAAGGATTGTGATTGGTTTGGCTTATGAGGGTATGTATCAATTACACCTTTAGTGTGTTGCTACAACTCTCGTTACAACGGCTAGCAAAACAAAGAAGAGTAGATGAGACTTCCTTCGGCTTGTCTTGCAGTGGCATGAGATATTTGAGCATCTTTTATTCGGAGTGCTTAGACAATTGTTTCATGACTTAATTTTCAGTCTAGATATGACCATGTGAAGTTTGTCATCTAGCTAAATATGTTAGGGCTTCATACATTGTTTCTACAAGTCATTTTAATAAAGTCTTAGCTTTCATCCATTCGAATCTATGGGGGATTTCGATAATTCCCTCTGTCATGGTTTTTTAGTACTTTATTACATTTATAGATTATTACTCTCGTAACACCTTTGTGTACTTGTTGAAGGACCATAATAAAGTGCCCAATGCCATTGAGACCTTCATCATCATTGTAGAAACTCAGTTTGGAGCTTCTGTTTAGACCTTCGACTTTGACAATACATGTGAGTATATGTGTCACTTTGTCGATAGTTTCTTTTCACAAACAAGGATTATTTATGAAACATCATGTAGTTATACCTCCCCTCAAAAAGGGGTTGCTAAAGCAAGAATCATCAATTGCTAAATGTTACCAAGGCTCTTTTGTTCCAATGATATCTTTTAAAGAAGTATTGGAGAGATGTTGTGCTAACCGATGCATATTTGATTGACTGTATGCCTAGTCATGTGTTGAATGGATGTATGCCTCATTCTATGTTAGCATGTAGTTATGAATTTTTTCTCTCCACCTTGGGTTTTTTGTTGTGTCTGTTTTATCCACAATTATAGTCCCAATATCAAAAAACTTGACCCCAAGTCGATTAAAGGTGTGTTTCTTGATTATTCTCTTACTCAAAAAAGATACAAGTGTTTAGATCCTTCCACTGGTAGTGTATATGTAAGCAAGGATGTCTCCTTCTTGAACATGTTTTCTATTTTGGTGAGAATTCTCTTCAGAGGAAGAGGTCCACAAAAAGGAAAGAATATTCCTCAAATCAAGATATTCAGTTCACAGACTTTCTAGAACACAAAAAGATGATGATTGCTCAACTGAAAATGAGGAGGAGCGTGACCACTTGTTTAGGCAGGTTTATTCCAAAAGAAGATCAATTGCAACAGAGCTAGCTGGTGAGTTGACTAGTGATGCTGATCCCAATCCTAATCATAAACCTTCCTTGGTTGACTCAAGTCATAAGTTTTTAAAACTGTGGGATGAAATGTATTTGTCGTCCCAAAAATTAAGGGATTTGAAAGGAAAATGGGCACCTACCATGTAATATTGAATTCATATTTAAAAGATCATGTACCTCTCCCACGTCATCAAGAGAGTGTAGCATTGTGGATGTAGTTTAGTTGAGCCACGTTAAATCTATTTTATTTTTGTTCTTTCTCCCAACTTTCTATCAGTTACATGGTATCAAAGCTTTGTGAGCTCTTTGTTTATGTTATTTCTAGAGCAGGATGTGATTTGAGGGGTCAGCAAGGCATCCTGTACATCCTGATCAAGTGCACTATCTTCTATATCCCTACCGTCTTTGGTCCAATGGAATGTTTTCTCTAATTTATTTTCTGTTAAGCTAGATCATAATGATTACATCTTATAGCAAACTAAGATTGAATCTATTATGTTTACCCAAGATTTATTAAAAGATGTTGATGACTCTTCTCTTGCTCTTGATTAATATATTGGTGGAGCATCCAATTTGGTGCATCTTGTATTCATAGTTTGGAGTAGATCTAACCAAGTTGCCTTGTCATGGATCAAAGCTATATGACAGAGGTTGTCCTTAGCCAACTTATCTGATTTGTTACTGCTAGACATGTTTGGCTCTCCCTTAAAAAGTCAGAGGCATCTCAGTATAATATGAGAATTTTATAGTTCAAGGACATGCAAGACATATCGATGCTCAAATATTTGAATCATGTTAAGTTATTAGCTGATTCTTTTAAGTGCTGCCCATGTGGTTGTTTCTAATGATTATTTGGTCCATCATACTCTTCATGGTTTGTCAATGAATTATGAAAGACATATTACTTCGGTTTCAACCAGAAAATAATTGCTGACTTTTGATGAATTATATGATTTACTTCTTAATCATGAGAAGCTATGAAACCTGGGTGCGCCATTTTTGACTTCGCACCCACGTCGATGTGATGGTGCCAGTGCCGGTGCGCACCCAAATGGGTCAAACAAGAGTCGGGTGCGGCTGACAGCACCCAGATAAAATCATCCTTTTCCGACTCGCACGAGTCAGTCTACTTTGGTCCAATTTTTAGGGGTTTTTTTTTTATTTTTAAGTTTTTAACAAAGTCGATCGTCAACCTCGCCCCTTCTTTGTCCCTCTTCTTCGACCTTCTCCCTCTTCGTCCCTTCTTCTTCTTCATCCCTCTTCTATACGTCGCATTGTGTGGAGCCAGTGAACTCGTCGGCCGTCGCTTGCAGGGCAGGGTGACCTCCAATCCTCCATTCGAGGTAAGTACCAATCTCTCTGCCCACTCTCCCTCTCCCAGTTTTCTGTTTTGAGAATGGTGTTGTGTATTTGGGTTTTCTCGTTTGGTCTGGTTGTTTCTTTTTTTTCTCATTTTTGGGTTTTCTCATTTTCTATTGTCACTTTGTCAGCATTTGGCTGTAGCGCATCGATCCACCTCTCTCTCTCCCACCACCGGCCGAAGTCGAACTGCGACTTGCCATCAACTCCTTTAGTCCTTTGTCATTTATTCCGACAACCCAGCCTCGGGTTAGTCATTCTATTAGAAAGCATGTTTAATCAGTGAGTAGTTCCACTTGAAATACTCAATGCCTCTTGCTTTTTGGTATGGAAATGGGGTGGTGGACTTCTTTTTGCCTTCATTCCTTTAATTCATCACTCCATTGTGTGCAATACGAGCATGAATTGGTTGTAGCAGCCACACACTTGATTCTTTTTCCCAAGACTGTTTGTCTTATTTAACTATTGTCCAATCAAGAATGGATCACGTCGATGTGATGGTGCCAGTGCCGGTGCGCACCCAAATGGGTCAAACAAGAGTCGGGTGCGGCTAACAGCACCCAGATAAAATCATCCTTTTCCGACTCGCACGAGTCAGTCTACTTTGGTCCAATTTTTAGGGTTTTTTTTTTTTATTTTTAAGTTTTTAACAAAGTCGATCGTCGACCTCGCCCCTTCTTTGTCCCTCTTCTTCGACCTTCTCCCTCTTCGTCCCTTCTTCTTCTTCATCCCTCTTCTATACGTCGCATTGGGTGGAGCCAGTGAACTCGTCGGCCGTCGCTTGCAGGGCAGGGTGACCTCCAATCCTCCATTCGAGGTAAGTACCAATCTCTCTGCCCACTCTCCCTCTCCCAGTTTTTTGTTTTGAGAATGGTGTTGTGTATTTGGGTTTTCTCGTTTGGTCTGGTTGTTTCTTTTTTTTCTCATTTTTGGGTTTTCTCATTTTCTATTGTCACTTTGTCAGCATTTGGCTATAGCGCATCGATCCACCTCTCTCTCTCCCACCACCGGCCGAAGTCGAACTGCGACTTGCCATCAACTCCTTTAGTCCTTTGTCATTTATTCCGACAACCCAGCCTCGGGTTAGTCATTCTATTAGAAAGCATGTTTAATCAGTGAGTAGTTCCACTTGAAATACTCAATGCCTCTTGCTTTTTGGTATGGAAATGGGGTGGTGGACTTCTTTTTGCCTTCATTCCTTTAATTCATCACTCCATTGTGTGCAATACGAGCATGAATTGGTTGTAGTAGCCACACACTTGATTCTTTTTCCCAAGACTGTTTGTCTTATTTAACTATTGTCCAATCAAGAATGGATTGGTTGTAGCAGCCACACGCTTTAGGTTACTCGTCCAGCTATGCCATGAGTCTTATAAAGCTCCCTACATTTTACTATCTTTGAGTTTGTGTTATCTATAATGTTCAAAAGCAAAAATAGATTTGTGCAAATTGTTTTCCTTATGGAAAGTTAAATCAGTTTTGAAGATTACTGAAATTCTGCACGTATATTAGCTATGCAACACTAGTAAAATGGGTGTTGCGCTACTTCCCATGTGGTTTAGTTCATTTCTTCACTATTCGGGGTAGAGTTGTGATCTTCCCTGAATGTATATAGTCTTTGGTTCTCTGTTGGTTTCTGATTAAAAAACCAGTGCTGCAGGCTGCGTTTGTTTTATATTCTGATTTTTGTGAAATCTGAATAGCTGCAGTTACGCAGTATATAGTCTATGCTGCTATCTATTCTTAAATTTGTTATATTTGAATATTTTTATTTTGAACTTTGAAGGTAAAACCATAGATGGCAAACAGAACGAAAGGAAAAGAAGTTGTTTCAAATTCTCCTGCAATATGTTCTTCATGTAGTATGAATGTGGATGAAGGTGATGTTTCAAAGTCTTCTACACTACTTTGTGAAGCATTTGCATCTGAAGAACAACCACTATTGAAAAAAATGAAAGCGGCCACTAAAAATGTAGGCAGTGGCAGTGGAAATGTGCATTTTGTATGCAAATATTGTCGAGGTACATTTGTAAGATCTTGCACAAGAATTAAGGCACATTTGTTGAAGTTGTCAGGTCATGGAATTCGAGGATGTAAAAGTATTTCTACAGAAAAAGCTTGAGAGTTCAAGAGGTTGCAAGATCGTGCTGATACAATCCACAAAAAGAAGAAAACAAGTATTATTGTGACAAATCCTAAGAGTCCAGATAGAAAAAGAAAAACTATAGCGACATGTTTTGATTCTTGCGGAAGAGCAAACATAGATAAAGTGATTGCTAAATTTTTCTATTATAGCTGCATTCCTTTCAATGTAGCTAGAAATTCATATTAGAAGAAGGGTTGTACTATGCTTGCAAATAGCAAATTATCAGGATATATACCTCCCGGTTCAGAAAGATTGCGCACATCACTTCTTCATAATGAAAAAAACGAGGTTGAGCAAAGTTTAAATGAAACACGACTGAGGTATCAATTGTTTCTGATTGGTAGATTGATATTCAACGACGTCCACTGATTAATTTAATTGTCATTGCATGTAATGAACCAATATTTTTGAAGGCAGTTGATGCGTTTGGAAAATATAAAAATGTTAGATATTTGAAGTAATTATTTGTAGAAGCCATCAAGGAGGTTGGTCCTAATAAAGTGGTGCAGCTCATTACAGACAATGTTGTTGTATGCACAAATGCTGGACTTAGTTTGAGGTTTGATTTTCAACATATTTTTTGGACTCTATGTGTTGCACATACTTTGAATTTAGCACTGAATGACATATGCAATCCTCCAAGTCAAGATGTAGATCATAAGGGACATGAGCAATTCTCATGGATTCAAGAGATTGAAAAAGATGCAAGAAATATTAGAAATTTCATCGTTAATCACCAACATGCATTGTCTCTTTTTAGTAGTTATCTGATTTGAGATTGTTAAAGGTTGCAAAACACGATTTGCTTCAATAATTGTCATGTTGAAAAGAATTCAAAGAGTGCAAGATGCACTTATTCAAATGGTGTTTAGCAGAGAGTGGAACCTTTTTTGGGTTGAAGATGAGGCTAAAGGTCAAAATATTAAAAACCTTATTGTTGAAGATAAATGGTGGGATAAAATTGCATATTTTTTATATTTTACAGAGTCAATTTGGTGCATATTGAGAGCTGTTGATAAAGATGAGTCTATGCTTCATCATGTTTATGTCATGTGAGATGATATGATTGAACGAATTCAGTGTATAGTTTTTAAGAAAGAAAAAAAGATATTATACTTGATAATTCAGAGTTCTTTGATTGCATAAGTACAATATTAGTTGAAAGATGAGATAAAAGCAATACTTCCTTGCATTGCATGACTCATTCTTTAAATATCAAATATTACAATAAAAAATGGATTGAAGGAGGTCCTGGACGAGTTACTCCACATCTAGATGATGAGTTAAACACTCAAAGAATGTCATGTATGGACAGACTTTTTACAAATTCTTATATCAAAAATGTCTGTGCTTCATAAACTTGTTTTGAGGTTACTATCACAACCTGTTACATCATCGTGTTATGAAAGAAATTGGATCATATATGGTCATATACACAACATTAAAAGGAACAAGCTCACTAGCCAACGTGCAGAGGACTTGGTTTATGTGCATTCTAATTTGCGTTTTCTTTTAAGAAAAGAAAAGGAATACAAGTATTTCTTTATTAAGTTGTTTTGCTTTGCTCAATTTCTTATGTTGTATTAGATTTTTTATATTTTTGTGGTACATATTTTTAATTGTTTAGCTTCGTCTTTAATAAAATGCAATTGTGGATCATCTCAATATTGAGACGTAAATCCAGATGAATTTGATTTTGATGAAGAACGCAATTTATATGTTGCTAACATGGATTTTTTTAATCTTGTTATTCCTTCTGAGGCGTTTGATGATGATGATATCATTGAAAGCATTCAAGAAAATCAAGATATTGGTGGAAGTGGAAGTGAAACGTAACTCTGATTGATGATGGTAACATGTATTGATGTATGAACTATAAAGTATGACTGTATGAACTATGATTCTATGAACTCAAAACTAGAGTATATTTCTTGTTGAATGTTGAATTGATTATTGATAATGATATCATGATCAACAAATTGTATTTTTTATCTTATTATTTAATAATTTTATGGTTTATAGACAATTTTTTGTCATATATATTATATACATATTATTATTATAATAATAAATTAATAATAATAATAAAATACTCTCGTTTTACCACTGCACCTAAATTTTTTGAGATGTGTCACACCGGCACCCGCACCCGCACCCGCACTCCGCACTCAGGTGACATAGATGAGAAGAATTTGCATATTATAAATCAACAAATAAAACAATAGGTTGAAAAGTCCATGACCTTCTACACTCAACATAGAAGAGGACATTGAAATTATGACCACGATAAAGACAAAGGCTGATCCTCATACAATAATAAGAATAAGTAGTCAAACAATGGAAAATGGCAAGGTGGATGTGCTAATTCTTCAAATTGAAAACTTATTTATTAGTTTTGTGGAAGAGAAACTCCTTGATTAGACAATGTTATGATATTAAAAAGGCTTTTGCAGGTCTATCTATTGAACAAGTTATTTGGCTAGTGCAATGTCCATAGATTCTAACTACTACCCATATACGAGATTCTAACTACTACCCATATACGGGTGCAACATACCACATTACTGGGAATGGTTCTCATCTTTCCAACAAGATGGAATACAAAAGAAGAGATGGTGTTATGATGGGGTATGAGCCTAATGTTCCTATAAGACATATGAGTAATCTAGCTCTTTGTGGACATGTAAAAAGTTTTATGTTATCTCAAGTGCTCCATGTTCTAAAGATTAAAAAGAATATTTTATTTGTGGCTAAACTTGCAATAGAGAAGAAGTGTTTTTTTGAATTTTATCCTCAAAAGTTTTAGATTAAGGACATGCAGACCAAGACTACTCTTCATCAAAGGCTGAATATATGCAGTCTTAGCAGCGTTTAGGGCAACAACATCACTTAGGACCTATAAACAACAGACTTTGGTGTCTACTCATCATCATAATAATGGACTAGACTAGCATTGTTATCTAGGACATCCTAGTTTATATGTTTTAGACCATTTTAGTCATGATTTTAGTTATGTTCAATATGATTCTTTTGTTGATTTTTGTTCTTTCTATAGTGTGGCAAATGCAATGTTTGCCATTTAAAATTTCAAAAAATAAAGTTTATTTTCCCGTTGATATTATTCATGCAAGCTTACGTGACCCACTTCTATTCTCTCAAGAGAAGGATACTGGTATGACATTCTTTTAACTAATGATTTTTCCAAATTTTCCTAGATTTTTCCATTGACAAGGAAGTCAGACACATTGCAATGGTGTAAAACCTTTAAGTTTATTGTTGCAAACCAGCTTGATAAATAGTGACAGAGGTGGTGAGTTTATGAGTCATGAATTTTCAAGCTTTCTTTATTTTCATGGCATTTGTCATTGAGTTTCTTGTCTAGAAACCCCACAATAAAATGGTACGGTGGAGCACAAACATAGACGTGTAGAGACAATTTAATTTTTCATGTTTCTCTTGACAAAAAATTCTGGTTTGATGCCGTTAAACAACTGTCTATCTTTTAAACATGCTTCGATTGTCAAATACATATTTTAAAAGCCTATAAGAATTATTGTTGAAAGAAAAATCTCATTATGAGCATCTCTAGATTTTTAGGTGGACATGTTACCTTCAAATGGGACCACATAGAAAATCAAAATTGGAGTCGAAGCCAAAGCCATGCATTTTTATAGGATATAGTTTAAACTACAAGTGACACCTTTGTTTTGAACCCCCAAAGAAAGTTCTTGTTTCTAACATATCAAATTTCCTGAGCACTAATTTTTGGGCATAAAAAATAGAACTCCAACTAAGCTCAAGAGGTCCCAACTTGGGCTGTTAAGAAAAATAAAGAAAGAACATCTTCTCCATCCTATAATATGCACATTGTTCTTCGAATTCTTTCAAATAAGAAAGCCAACCACGAACCATTGCAAGAGGTGGTCACTACACATGACAAGATTTAGAATGATTCATCAAGTTCCATTGATCTAGTTCAGCCTCTCTAAGAAAGAAGCGATGAAAATCAGGATGAGAATGGCCCACAAGGCCTCCTAAAGCTTCTAGAATAATACTCCACATGGTCACACATTCTCAAGACGGCCCTCCACAACCTAAAGTACCCTTTTCTTTTATTCATTCTAAGAAACTATTGAATTTATCAATAAAGAGCACACATCATATTTTCAAGCTCAAAAGCATGACAAGTGGATAAAAGAGATGAATGAAGAGTTGGTTCCCTTGCAAAGGGATAGAACTTGGCAACTTGTTCCACCACAACCAAGAAAAGATAGAATCAGGAACAAGTGGATTTAAAGACATGTTGATGGAACCAATGCATGCTATAAAGCTTGTATGGTGGTTAAACTATACGTCCAACAAGGACTTGATTTACAATTTGGTTGGTGAGATCTATAGCTATGAATCAAGATTGAAAAATAAAGCAGCTAAGCATAAACAATGTCTTCCTTCATGGCAAGCTGCAAGAAGTTTTTATGAAGCAGCCACATGGGTTTATAGACAAATAGCTTCCCATATGTATGCAGATTATGTAAAATGCTATATGACTTGAAACATATACTTCATGCCTGGTATGAATGATTAAAATTTTATCTTGGGCAAGTTGATTTTCAAAATTTTAAGGTAGATACATCATTTTTTTGTTCTTAAAGCAAATTATGTTGTCTTCTTGTTGCTAGTATATGTTGATGACATTATTGTAACAAGTAGTTCTAAAGAGAAGGTACAATAATTTATTGATGATTTTGCAAAAGAATTCTTGATCAAGTGTTCATTGATGATTTTGCAAAAAAAGGTCAATGCGTTTTATCTTAGAGTCAGTATGTTCAAGATCTTCTTGTCAGGCCCAATATACAAGATACCATGCCTATTGCCATCCCAACTGCTTCAAACCAATCAATTTCATGTTATGGAGGACAAAATTTTAAAGACCCAACATGATATAGAAGCATTGTAGGAGGCGTGCAATATGCTATATTCACTAGACCTGACATTGCCTTTGCAGTCAACAAAGTATGTAAGTTCATGTGAAGACCACTGAGCCTATGTGAATTGAAGATTACTTTTTCTTAAAACAACGTTAGACATTGGATATATTTTACAAAGTCTAATGTTACTCTAAGGTGCTTATTCTGGTATAGATTGTGCTAGATGCCCTAATGATCATCACTCTACAGGAGGATATGTGACTTTCTTTGGCACCAAATCTTGTTTCTTGGCACTCGTCAAAACAAAATATCATGGTCAAATCAAGTTCAGAAGCAAAATATGAAGTGGTTGCCATAACAGCTTCATAACTTGTATGGTTGAAACAAGCCCTTGCTAATCTCACTTTTTCAATTACAGAGATCCCAAAGATATGTTGTGACAACATTGGGACAGCCTCTCTTACAATCAATCCAATTTTTCATATCCGTACTAAACACATTGAGGTACGTTATCACTTCGTGCAAGATTGCTCAAAAGGAAGTTCAAGTTATATTTGTGCCAATTGAAAGTCAGCTTGCCGATATCCTCACAAAGGCTCACCCTAGTCCACAATTTTCCTATTTGAGTAACAAGCTCAATCCCCATTCCAAGGCACTTGCTTCTGGGGTGTGTTGAGGATAAGAAAGATAGAAGAGTAAAAGCTGGTATCCATATCGAAACCACTTAAGAAAAATTTATTATTGTAATCCTTTATCTATCCAGTAGAGATAAGGTTTCCATAACTGCATGATCAAATGTACCTATTATCCCAACAGTTAAGAGATTGGATAGGAAAGATGGATACCTACCATGTAATGCTGAATATTTAAAGGAACTAGTAAGTCTCAGTAAGTCTCCCACATAATCAAGAGAATCCAGATTACCTGATCTCAACATGGATTCCCAGACAAAAAAAAGAAAAAATTTAGCATATACATAAATGCATATATTCCAGTGAAGCAATAAATGCTTATTCCCTAATTTGAACACATATTTTTCTTTTCTTCGGAATTATACATGGATAAGGATAGCAAAAGTACAAGAACTACATGTTTCATTTGTCAATAAACATTCTCAAACTTGTAAGTCAAAAATATCTCTGATTTAATGTCTACATTGTTGTTGACTCTAATCCTGTGCACCAAAACCAATTTGACTAATTTAAACCGTTGTCTTCCCTTGCAATCAATATAGGGTTTCATATTTTTTTTAAGAAAAAACGAAAAAAGTATGATGCATGACTTTCATCGAGCATCGGGAGGAGAGGCAAAAAACCTCCCTCACCGTTAGCTAGAGGCCAACCGCCCCTCCCACCACCGGCTACCTGCTGCCGCCTTGATCTGACTGGCAGACTGGCAGTACAGCTAGGGAGAAGGGACTGGACTTTGTTTTCTATCATGTCAATAATTTTTGACGCAGCTGCCCTGCCCTGCCTTCGCAGGGGAGGCGATGGCCTCCTCTACTTCAGCCTTTTTTTTTCATAAAATGAATGCTTAAAAAAAATGGGGAAACAAAGAAAGAAAGGTGAGCCTGTCGCCTTCCGTCTCTGCTGCCAGCTTTCCCTACCCAGTGGATGGCCGCCGGTGTCGAAAGGTTGGCAGTGGTGATTGGGGAGGCGATGGCCTCCCCCTTCCTGCATAAGCGGGGAAAGCATCGGCTCCCCCATCTGTTTCAACGCTCGGGTGTCGCGCTTCACTTGCTCTTATTTTTTATTTTAAGTGAAAGTGGGCCGCCCAAACCAGCCGAGAGTTTCCCGAGCTAGGGATAAGATGCCATATATATATATATATATATATCCAATCAATTATATATATTATATATGTCATCACTTAACACATACATGTATTTACGTATAGTTAAGTGCTTAATTGCATAAAAAAATGTAAGGCCTTACACGTAATATACGAGAAAATTTTCCCCTGCGAGGTGGAGGAAAAGTTCTGCCGGATGCATTACTACATTTTATATGTAGGAAAGTTTTGTTTAGGTGCTAATATTTCAGTAGTATTTTTAAAGTGTCCTTGATTTTAAAGTTCTTGAAGAGCGGAAAAAGTTATTTGTTAGGGCATTTCATCTCAATCACCTGGTGCCTTGCATCAAGCTTTCACGTGAGGTTTCCAGCAATTGAAGCATTCCCTAGCCTTCTCAACCTTTTTGAGACTGAGAGAAGGATATAGTCTAAGACCATTAGCAAGGCATATGTTATGTGTTATAAACTAGAAATAACTAAATCCCCTATTAGTTAAATGGAAGATTTTTTTTTTCCTTATAAGGACGAAAATGAAACTTACAAAAAAAATAGTATCATACAATTACCAAATTTCCTTTCTAGTAAAGAACATGTCTTTGCATGTTAATGACATAACATGGTAAGTGCCTTTATAAGCCCCTGACTGGAAAATGATCCTGGCATCCTCCTACCCAAAAGGAAATATATTCTCCTTTATTTTGAATTATTAAGTAGAAGAGTCTTAAAAAGGAATTTCTGAAAACTGGGTCATGTTTGCAGTTTGATGGGACAATCAATCCTAACCGGAGTTGGATTAGCATTTCTCACCACATCTATGATCAACATTTGATACGATGTCACGTAATTGAGTGAATATTTTCTTTTGGCATGTAGCTTTTTAACAATTTATTGCTAAAACTGAGCGGCTATTTTTTATTTTCAAAAATAAAATGCTGATGTGTTATTTGCCCAAAAGTTAGGTACTTTTGTACAACTTTTACTTTATTATAGACAGCAGTTGAACTAAAAGAAAAATCCTGACCTAAACCTTCATAGGAATAGGCGGAGAAACCTTTGGGGCGCTTGGCACCCAGAATATATTATTAATGTCCATTGATTTTACTTCAAAATTTGGGGTACATTCATGTGTTACCAAGTTTCATAGATCTCTCCCCACCTTGCAAAGAAACAATTTATTGCTGGTGCCAAACAGCCTCTTTGACTGCACAGTGATGTCACTAAGCTTTGGCTTATCCAAGGAATTGATACCAATAAAAATGACAGGATGACTGCCAGCCATGGCTCGAACTCATTTGGGTCGAGGACACGACATGATCAAAGTGATAATTTGTAAGAGCAATTGGGAGCTGTTTAACTAAAAATTTACATTTAAAGAAAGAAGCCTAACATGGATCTTGGGATGATTACTTCACACTTCACAAGCCAATAATACAAGGAGTTGCTTTGATTCACATGAACAAGAAGCACCAGAGCTTTCCGTTTGAAGCAAGTACCAAAGCCCTTTTGTCAGGCCAGCCCTGCTGCTTAACATGGTCCAAACACGGCAGCTTTCAGCCGGATTTTGTCAAAAACCGAACTGAGTTCCGGCGAACAGCCCGGCACACAAGCGGCTTCCTCATCTCAAGCGACATTCGTAGCTGTTCAGATAGGTCCACAGCCCGCCTCGGATCCGCATATGGAGAGGGGAGCCAGTTGAAGTGGTGGAGCAGCCTAGCAAGCCATAGATGAACCGTGGCCAAGCCCAGTGCCTTGCCGGGGCACGCCCTCCGGCCGGACCCAAATGGAGCTAGCCTGAGGTCTGAGCCCATAATGCTGATGTCTTCTTCTAGGAACCGTTCTGGTTTAAACTGACCTGGGTCCTTCCAGATAGATGCGTCGTGGGTGATGGCCCACATGTTGACCATAGCCGTAGTGCCAGCTGGCACAAACCATTTGCCCACGTGGACGTCGTGGATGGCAAGCCGTGCCCATGAGAGAAGTGGACCTGGTGGGTGCAGCCGGAGTACTTCCTTGACAATGGCGTGGAGGACAGTGAGCTTGGGTAGGTCCGAGTCTTGGACCTCCCGGGTGGAGCCTACGTGCAGGTCGATCTCTTGTTGGGCTCGAGCCTGGATGTCCGGGTGCAGCACCATCCTCGCCATAACCCATTCCATTAGGATGGCCACTGTGTCCGTACCTCGAAATATCATCTCCTAAAACAATTTCATTAAACAAAAACGAGTAAGAAAATTGACAAAACTAATCCACTTTAATATTGTAGTTACCAAATTAGTTCTACTTATTTTAACTATGACTATTAAAACCTCCATATATTTGAACGGTGTCTGAACCAGGAGGTGAATTAGAAAGAGTTAAATAAAAAAGGGAAACAAGCTATAGACTTTTCTTTTTAATTACGTTACGTGTAGTTTATTTTTCAAAAATTATTACAATGGATGGGTCGTTACTTACCCAAAGAACGGCCAGCATGTCCATATCTGAAAGCCTGTCCTCGTCCGGCAGGCCGAGCAGAATGCTGAGAAAATCGCCGCCGCCGCCGCCGCCATCACCATCACCACTGGCGGCATTATGCATCTTACGCTCGGCCACGATGCGGCCGAGGTAAGTGAAAACCTTGGTTCGCAATTCATCGGATCTCCTTCCAATGGACTGAAGATCCAAAATCCGAATGGGAAAATAATCCCCCCAGTTGAACTTTCCCAGTAACTCGTACCCTTCCTTCACCATTTCTACCAATTCCTCCCTCTCTTCCTCCACCCACCTCCCAAACACCGTCATCCAAACACTCCTGAGGGAGGCCGCTTGTAGCGCCCACCTCAGCTCCACCACCCCATCTCTTTCCCTCCTCTTGCATAGGCATAGACCTTCCATCAACTCTCCGATGCACCCCTGTCGCCACGCCTCCGACCTGGCAATCCGCCTCGGGCAGAAGAGGTGAGTCGCCACAATGCGGCGGAGGCGGCGCCAGTGCTCACCGGACGGAGCGAACCCGACGGCCCGATGAAACATGAGACGGCGTGCCGAGTCCTTGATCGGCCGGTTCGAAAAGGCGGATCCGGTCAGGATTTCCCGAGCCGTATCAGGGTGGCTGGCAATGACGAGACGGGTGTGACCGAGGGAGAAGGCCATGAGGCGGGTGGCCTCGAGGGCAGCGGAAGCCTTTGCGAGAATGCGGTGGGACTGCGGGCTGGCCAGGAGAGAGGGGCTGCCGAGGAAAGGTAAGCCAGCAGGCCCGGGGATCGGCGGAGAGCCGCCGCCGCTACGGAAGGCCAAGCGCCAGGCAAAGCCGCCGGCATACGGCCAAAAGTTGAGGATGAGGAGGATGATGAGGAGGGAGATGAAAAGGAGAGACGGCCATTGGTCGAAGCAGGAGAGGGAGAAAGTTGTCATGGCGATGAGGGTGGCAGTGGTAGTAATGACGGAGAAGAGGCGAGTGAAGAGTGGACGACTCCCGATTTATATATATAGCATGAGCACGTGGGGGCCGCTCTCGTGATTCTTTGTCTATATAATGGTAGTTTGGAAAGAAATTTCTCACTTTTTTTTTTTTCTTTGTGAAGCAGGAAAAAAAGAAAAGGACATTGCCTCAGGCTAATGTCATAAACATCATCATGAACAAATCTTTGACAAATAATGCAACTTTATTATGTCGTATGTTAACATTAAAGCTTATACATAATGAAAGAAAGCTTTTTTATTTAATTTTGTTTTGCATTTAGACTGTTGAAAGTTTCCAAAAATTACAAAAAGGAGAGTCTTTTGTGTACACGCCTGGCTGGGGACGGGAAGCCCATGTTTGAAGTAGTTGAGGTGCTTTGTATTTCTGGGAAATGGTAATCGACTGGCAATCTTAGGAAAAAAAATTCTGGGAAAGTTATCATGGAGTTAGGAGAGCTGTGCATGCAACTTGGGAAGGTTGGCGTGGTTAATGTAACTGGTTTTCTCAGGGATGGAATTTCCCAATGCAATAGTAAGTTTGGGTACTGTTTAGGAAACCCAATGAGTGTGCTGCCTTTAAATTACTATTATATATCAAATATTTAGGAAATAGAACAATAACTTTTTTTTATTAAAGAGAGCATTTGACATAATGAGCATTATGTCCTTAAAACCACTGGCAGAGCCATATATATATATATAAGCTGGTGCTCCTCTAGAAAATTTTTCTAGCTCCACCATTCCTTGTGGCACATTTTTCAAAAAAAAAAATATTCCTATTCCAAAAAAGAGAGGGGGAGGGAGACAGATGCTTATAAATGTTTTTATATTCAATGACAAGTGCTAGCTAGACACAATCGTACTATATTTCTTGAAACAACAGCATGGCATCTTCGAGAATCATATATTCTCCTTATCAAACACACGTTGACATTGCACCTCCTTATCGTTCTAATTTTGAGGCCATATATGTAATCTTATGTGGGCCAACCAGTACATTAATGAGGTAATATGAGGACTCGAGGGGGTTGGTATAATAGAATTTGTTACGGAACGACACGTGAAGGGTCATTGAGGTAAGTTCATGAAACAGTATGTTCATAAGAATTAAGAACTATGTTCTTCCATGTTAGAGAAGAGAAAAAAGGGTCTATGTCAATATGTATTGTGAACTAGGTTCTTAATTTATTTCTAATTGAGAATGAAATAAACCAGCTATCAACCATATTTTAAGTTAACTGTTAGATTACTAAAAACAGGCGCAGGCTGCCCCAAAACGTATAGTATTATGGTCACATTTATTTTGAAGATCCTTCAAAATAAATGTGACCATAAAAGCATTATCATACAGTTTAATGTTCTTAAAAAATTTGATGTGATTTTCTTGAACATTTTTTTTTTCCATTTAAAAGCCCAAATACTTTGATCTCATGATTCCTTGCAAAGGGCCAAGAAAATCCCGAAGACTCAGATTTGTGACTTAGCTTTCATCCTGGCTCAGAAAGCATGATTGTGGCACACCATGACATAAGGACACACTCTGCAACCATGAGAAGCGCATGCCCCATCTAACAGGCCACCTTCCAGAAACAACTTTCTTGTGTTAACTCTTTCATTTACTTTCTTTTCCGGTCTTGAATATTTGCAGTTTTAAAGTAAAATTCAAGCTCAATAATATATATGAATCAACAAATTGGTCAATAGTTATCTCATATTATCATATCAAAAGTGATTTCTGATACAACTCTATGATCCAAAATGTGTTGTGTGTGGCAGCCTAATCGGTGACGTGCACATTTATGTAATATGCAAATGAATATACATTGTTTTTTTATTAGCTTTTAAATTCTTAGCGAAAATAGAGAAAAGATTGGTCCAAGAAATTTAAAAAAAAAACGGTATTTGGGTATGCAATAGAAACACATTCCTGTTAGGGATTATGTGATCTTGCTGAGTAATTAGATTGTCCTTCTTAAGTAAGTGGTTTTTTTTAATTGTTTGAAAATAAAGAACCATTTTTGTGGTGGCAACATTGATGAATCGCGTGGCTATTACCTTCAAAGCAATGTTGTAAAAATTGGTTTAAATTGAATTATCGGTGAATACTTATATCATTTATTTTTCCACAACGAATATAATAATATTTTTGCTGATTATTAATTGATTCAGTTGAACCAGCCACTAAATCGGCCGATTCGATTCGATTTGATCATGTGGAACCATATTGCATACTTGACGAATAAATATTTTGTACCTCGCTGAAAAATCGGAGATACCAACCACATATTATTTATCGAATCAAATTCTTTCTCGCTCAAAAAATCCGTCTGGACTCTTTCTCAAACTAATGAAGAGATCTTGGTGGAATTGCCACATACCCATGATGAAGATCCTGGGATGAACTGGTAAGGATCTGCCTCATCCCATATGATGCAATTGGCCCCGAGAGGAATAGCATAGCTCGTTGAGCTCTGCTAGTTCAATTCCCATGAGCATATCACTGTGGTACATGGGGTGAGAGCATTGTACTAGTGGACAGGCACCAACGCAGCCCTCACTTAGGGCGAAGAGGGAAAATGGGAGAGCTCTGCCTCTCATCCGGGGGCCGAGATAATCCTGGACAATAAGCCAGAACAACTGATGCGCAATAAATAGCATATTAAGTGCAAATGCAGATATACTTTAGACTATAATCTAAGATAACTATAAAACAACTAAAATGTGCACGGGCCCATTTGCATGACACAAAAAATCATGTCAGGTTTCCACTTTTAGCAGCAAAACTGGTCTTAGAAAGTGCTGAAACCAAATTTTGGTGTAGTTTAGCGTCAACCTAATCAGTCTTACTAGATAATGCATTAAGGAGGAAAGTCGAGTTCTTCAATCGGCAGATCAAGGACATACGGATCGACTAGAATATGGCTTTTTAGGTGCATACATTGTTTTGCAGTACATAAAAAGACAATGGTACAATTCAGATCCAGAAATCATAGACTGTAGCAGACAGCTCCTCAATTTGTGGGACCTCAGTTAATAGCATACAGATATGACCAAGATGTTTGACCATGAGCTAAAACAGCCGGCCTCAATCCTAGCATAAATCTTCAAATCATTCATAGTAGAACGATAATGTGGTGTTTTTAGATGCACGAAATTGGTTTAAATGATTACAGTTATTGCCAATTAAACACAAAGGCAGACTGGCAGTACAATGATTGAATATGGGACATCATCATGTTCACACAAAGATAACATCTAGCTTCACTCTGCATTCACATGTGAGTTGCCTTGCACCAGGCATGGGTCCAGAGATAAGGCTGATTTTGATTTATTTGATAGTGATTGAACATGAACATGGTTGTAGAACATCATTTGGACTAGCTTAAAGACATGATCTTGTATATTTGTGGCAATTTTAAGCTGTAAATAAGCATTGGATTCTCTCCTTTGGTATCAAGGAAAAGAAAATGACCACTAATGCTAGATATAGTTGGCAGTATGATTTGATTGTACCCCCAATATTTCTTGTTATAGTTACATTAAATTGACTACAGGTTGTGCCTCAGCAATCTGCGTTTACATTTTGTGGAGTATCATTAAATAATTTACATGGTACAGCAACTTTATGAATGTCACCAAGTTGAAGAGAAATTATTCATGAGTTTTGGAGATAGCACTCGTTTCTGCAAGAGAAGATATGTGCCTTCATATAGCTTGAAGAAACCAGGTTTCTGCCAATCAGAGACATGCCAATGTGCAACTGACGGTGATTCATACCTATGCAACCCTTGACCACTAATACTGAAATAATTACAACTATGCAGTTTATGGCTTACATACTCAAGCCATTGTGTTCTGAATCTACTGAATACTTCTTGTGTTATAAGAGTCTCTTATCAACCATATGGTTTGAAGAAACCAATTACTTGAACTTAATTGCAGGAAATATAGGTAAAGAATATTCTTAATTTTAGGAACTAAAAAATTCATTGCCTGCTCAAGTTTGTGCCCGAATGGCTTTCCCAGCCTGCAAATCAAGAGATTATACGCCGTATTAACAAACTCTCCATGTTGAAGTGAATTTCTCATGTTAAACTGAAACAAATGTCATTGGCATGGAATTAGAGATCTGTACAGCAAAGTTAGAACTTAGAATTGTGTTTCGACACTAAAGTCATGTTTGAAACCTAATCTTAGCACCAAAATTAAATGAAAAGGGATAATGTGTGGCAGAGGCCCATATGGACTAGTGCTGACAATTGCCCACACCGGCCCACATAAATTTATTTATTTGCACATTCAAATCTCATGGTCATTTCATTATTTACGTACGGACTGCCCCTAAAAAGTTTTTGATGCATTAATAGTGCACCTCAACCAGAAATTTCTGGCTTTGCCACTAAGACTATATCGTCACTGTACCTTGTTGGAAAGACGAAACCTACTTCAGGAATACTAACTTTGATGCTTAAGACTAAAGACTTTTCTTTAACATGGTTTTAATGCCATCCACATAGGAAGGCAGTACTTGAGAGAGAGAGAGAGTCAGTACCATATGCGTTCAGATTGAACACAGAGACCCATGTCCCCAATATTAGCCTCTGATAATACTGGGAGTTTGATCCTTCTTTTGAATTATTGGTGGAAGAAAAAGAAGAAGAAGAAGAAGGAAAATTCTGATAACAAAACTTCCAAACAATGACCTTCTGAATTCATGATAATATGTGGGAGGAAATCCAAGATCGTGGCTGTAGATTTTCCAGAGATAAGAAAGCCCTAGCTTAGGGGCTCTTTTACCGATGGCCACAACTCAGTGAGAGGAGGTTGCAATCAATCTTTATCATGAAGTGGGGAGAAGTTTCTGCATCAACGAATGATTACACACACGTACTTCCAGTTAGAAGACGAGTTTGGACCTGGCGGGTCCGGGTCTGGTACTGGCATAACAGTATGACAAGGACATTAAAATTTAATTGTGGTGGGTCCCGCTACCACTTTCCCAGGAGATGGAAGGGAGGGTCCCACGTGGCTTTTCCCCACTGTCGAAGTATGTGCCTGGCCCCACTGTTGTTGGAGGGTCCCATGGTCCATTTTGGTCACGGATGACCCGACCCGACTTCTAGTGTAAGGTGGACCCAAACATTCAGAGAATATGTGGTTCAGGTTTGAGCTGTGAATATCCTTCTCCCTTGGAGAAGAGGAAACTTCATCAGTATCTTTTTTAATGATTTGGAGATTACTCTATATGGAGTTTATGCAGGAGGCTCAGTTTTGACCTTCTGCGCAAGCCTAAGCAGGTATAAGCTTAGACAACAAGATACTAACCTCAGGGTTTTATATAGTTGACAGGGTGGAAACTTGGAGCTTGAATTTTTAGAGCCAAGAAAGCCTCGATGTGAACCCAACCACTTGGTGTTGATAAAAGGTTTTATATTTCCCTAGTTGAGAGTTAACATGAGGTGCCCAACCAGTAGATATACTTGGTTTAAGAGTGATTAAGTCCTAAACACCAGGTTAGATGGCAATAACAAGGTTTAGGGTCGCCTCAGCTTGCCAAGGGGTTGATGCCCATGTCACTAAAACCAGCAAGCGACCCTCTACTAGCCACTGGCCTGACACAGTACACCAAACCCCTGGGGGCTGTATTTAAAAAGAAAAAGACACCAAACTAAGTTTCTCCCTTAATTATTCATGGTCATTAAACCGTGTTTCTCACCTAAATTTGGTGTCATCCGAACAGGCTATGCATGGTCAGGTTCCTAAGACACCAACATCCTAGCAATGTAAGCCCGAATAATCCGAGATATCCCAACTTTTTATGCCTTATATTTGGGATTTTAGTTCTGGATAGCTACTTCTATATTTGGAGACTTTCAATCTGTTCTTAGTAGACCTGCATTTAGACTTCTCCGAAATTATTCAGAATCTGATTCCACAGCATTGATTCCATATCTTTTTTCCCAATTTGGGGGGATCAGCAAGTTGGGGTTTAGACACATATTTACTGGATTATGCCAAGACATGCGGTCCAAACATCCAAGTTAGAGAACTTTCCAAGTGTTACCCTGCCCAGGTGAACACAGCCCTTTTTGGCAAGGTTTTGCCTTTCGTTGTTGCTCAACTAGAAGAGTTTCCAAGAAGAAGCTCTCTCTGGTAAGAACAAGAGGAAAAACATCCCATTTGCTACTTCACCAAGATCTGCTTTTCTTAGTCTTTTCAATAAGCAGTTTCCCATTATGGTAAGCATTCATCTTCTTATGTAAAGTTCCATCTAATTAAAAAACTTGGTGGCAACTCTCCGCACTAAAACCAAGACAATAAACTTTTTGCATTCATAGAACTTTGTTTAATGTTTTTATTTCTTGATACTTATGATTGAATAAAGAAATAGATTGAAAAGTTAACCTCCTGCTTTTCCTTTCCCATATATAACAACTTTGAGGTTACATAATGTCTGCCGAAGACCCATTTCTGCATAGACCATGAGCTAGTGCACTATGATAAAATCCCATTAGAATTGATTTCTAATTCTTGGACACCAGTGTGTGTGGGACCTCACTAGCTGGCTTCGTCAAGAAGAAAAGGCATGGGGGGAAAAAAGTAAACTCGTGAAAGAATACTACGGATTCAATTACTTGCCATTCATTATTGTTTTATGTGGACATGGTAGGTCATGATGGACAAAACCTTGAGTGGGATATGCTCACTCAACTGACCCTTCCCAGTTGAGTATGGACCCGTCATGTCCAAGCATTTGTACTCATGGGTGACCCATAATCCATCACGTGGGATCCATAAGCCCATAGAAACAACCTAACAGATAAGTGACATTCCCATGGATTTCCAAGCTTGGATTTTGAAAATTGCTTGTGGGGTTTGATTGAGATGAGACCCAGATCCTCATTTTCGAATGGATATTTATCCTATTCTCTTAAGGGGCATCTGATTGCTTCACATTTGAAATCCATTGACTTGATGTGGATATGATATGGCATACTTTTGCTAATGTGGAAAAAAAAATCATAGTTAACTGCAATAAATTCTTTTTCCTTCCAGTCACATCTTTAACTACGGATAACTATGTATTGAGCTTAGTGATTTAAGGGCTTTCAAAGGCTTAATTGCTTTAAATTGAATAATAATTATTATAATAAATTTAAATTTTAAGACAATATGATGGTTACGATACCAACAACCTAGATTCCCCTGTACGTTTCGACACTGCCATATTCTGCCTATCTGGTGACCTTTAACAGTCTCTCAGACAAGGTGAATGGCGCTCCCCATGGTCACCCAGAAAGAGAGAGGGAGGAGATGGAAGAACGCTGTTGGTCACAGTAAAGGTACAATTATTGGTCGCTATGTGCATGACAGGAAATTTCCTTTTGTGGTGTTGCATATATGCACAATCTACAAGTATAAATAAATATATGCATGTTATATTATTCCAAATCTTTGTGTAGCTATTGATAAACTTAACTGCATAGATGGGTTTTATATGTTCAGAAACATAAGAATAAAAGAATGGTGATCATCGATTTTGATCTCCTATAAAATCTTATCTACACATGAAAAGATTATGATTTATTTATATCTCTAAGCTTTTGCATATCAAATTAAACGGGAACAGCCCACGCTGATGGCGTGCTGAAAACAAGGTAGACAGTAGGAACAAAGCAATGACCTTGGAGATAAACGAAGAGACACTCGGGTTCTCTCTCTCTCTCTCTCTCTCTCCCTCCCTCTCTCTAACCTAAAAGTACACTTCTCCCAAAAAAGTTCATATGAAATGTCATCAACATCTTGAAAAGAGCAATTCATGAGGCAAACACTTATAATATGGGAAAGACATGAATGAAACAATGCACTCTCAAAAGAGCTGGATAACAGGTCAATGCTGCAGAGGGAGACAGAGAGAGAGGGATCTAATAGTGGAAATGAGAATCGTCGAACACCCCCCCGACCCCATTTTGTTTATTTGTCCTGTCTTGTGATAGTGGAAAGCAATTCTCTTGGCACAATTCCCTACCCTATAGAATATAGCATTATTGCAGGGCGGTACATCTCAAGCCGGAGCTCCTTTCAGCAAGTGTAAAGGACGTTCCCTTTCAGTTCTTGCTTTCCCATGATCCCCACAATCTGCTGGCCCTTTGTTCCACGTGAATATTTGCCTCTCATTCGTTGTTACTTACTTTCGCTTATCAATAATTCCAATAGACACTAGTGCATACACACACCCAGAGAAAGAAAGAAAGAGAGTGAGAGAGAATGAGAGACCTCAGTAGAGCGGGTCCAAGTTAAAGTTTACCTTGTCATCAAGATCACCTAGTTTAGGACCATGTCGTTTCAAACCATCGAACATACCCCATACCTGATTAACTTAAAACATGCATCCACCTGGTTGAGCTAATTAAGATCTTTCTTGACTCCCAGCATATATATATATATATGTGTATATATAAACTTGTAAAGGGTCATCATGCTTATTGTTCCAAGTCACGTGGGTGCTTCAAGAAGGTTATCGTAAACAAGTATTTGGAGACACATGAGTACTTTTCAGATCAATAAGGATCAAACTACTTACTTTTACTTGATTTAGCTTGTTTCTAACTCAATTTTCATTATGTTTTTGTGAGTTATTGGTACTTATATTACGTTTTTATTTAAATGTTGCTTATATTTTGAACTTTTTGTGATATATTGCATAATACAACTGCTGTACCTCTATACTCACAGTTTTTAAAATTATTGTACATCTATATGCATCTTTGTACTCAAATTTGTGCTTGTACCATGTGACTTAGCCATTGATGATGGATGATTGAGAGAAAAATAAGAAGAAAAAGTTGTTAATTAATGTTAGAAAACTAAAGTATACCTTATTTTTTTCTTTTTGTTTTTCTTTCAAGTTTCAACCATCCATCTTGAAAAGATCAACAACAAAGTAATCCATTATAAGTCTCACAATCGTTGTGTGTGTGTATAGAGAGAGAGATCTACCAATTGCATCAAGTATTCAAAATGACAATAGAAAAACATCACTAAATAATTCAACATTGATGCAAGTGGGATCCCTTCCTCAACCCTCCCCACAACACCCCCCCCCCCCTCCCCAACTTCATTTTCGATCTTACAAGCACTTTCACAAATGAAGTGACTAATCCATCTTTCGCATCTGTACAGTATGAACATCAGAGAGGTGAAGTTCTCGACTGTGTAACCTAGGTTTGCTTTGAACCGGAAAACAAGATTTGTAAAGAAATTAAAACAGCAGATCACACGTTGGGCAGACATCGCTAAGGCTAAGAGCCCCAAAGAAGGGCAGCTGGGGTCGCCTTCTAATGGCCTAGCCTTCCTCATTGTGGTGTCAGCAAAAGATTCCAGACACGTGTGCCACCTCCATGAAGTGCGAAATATTATTGAAACAAAGCACTCGTAACAGTGACTTCTCAATGCCTTTGTCGTTGATGGCATTAGGAAAGATGACACATTAAGGCAAAACAAGCCCCACCTAATGAGCTCTTGGTTGCGCGAACAGTTCATTCCAAGACAGTAAACCCCATGATTATCATTGTCATCATAATTGCTAAATATAGTCATGCCATCGTCATCGTTCATCTACTGAATAATTATTTGATGCGACCAATAACCCAGTTGATTTAATTCTCTTAGGGGGAGGGTTTGTTTGGAAGCTTCAATTCAGAGGGAGATGAGGACCAGAGGTCATAATGGTTATGCTTAATCAAGAACATCCGTCATATTTACTTCCCTCGCTATTTGAAGCAATGCACGTATAACAATAGAAGCGGAGATAAAAGCGGAGAGAACTAAAATTTAACCAGGAAAAGGGAATGCTATGGTATTACAATCTCCGCTCCGGCTTTCAGATAGACCCATTTAACTATAGTACCTCGTGATCAAAAGAAACTAAGATTGGCACTTATATATGACTTAATTAAAACATGATCTTGGTTCCCCAGACTTTACTACCATGACCATGATATTTGATGGTCCAGATACTATAAGACCAAAGATCTTTGAATCCATGCAGCTGTTTAACATATACCTCGAAAGCACAATCAATCAAAAGTTAGATTATTAAATATTTCTAGCTGTCAACAAAAGTATCGTGTCGTACTCACAAAAGCATGCCACCACCTAAGTGGCCAAAATGCAAAGAGGACAGAATTAATACGCAAAAAAATCTAAGCACCCCACACATATGCATGAATTTTTATCTACACAATTTCCGAATGTTTATTTCAGAGACGCCGACTGCTCTTTTGTACCTCTTTAGGTGGTGGGCTTTTTGTCTTCTCTGTCTCAGTTTGTTAACAACATGCATTTAATTTAGAATGCAAGTTGTGTTAAAAGGGGCCACCTTGGATCCAACCAGGAAGTAATGGGAACTACTTTCACGTTTTTTCTATTAAAAAAACAAAAAGACAAAAGAACATTTTAAACAGTTCACTTTATCAATATTGGCCCTCGTTGAATTATTTAAAATGTTGCTTGTGAACCCCTCTACAAAGAACTGCAAGTTGAGAGGGGCCAGCGCAGATCAAAACACGACTAAGACCTGGGCCAAAGCCCTTGCTTTTCTCGCTTGCTTCGTGTTAGTGCAACTGTTTGACCAACCTATTAACTCAGTTGGAGCCCTAGAACACACACAAGTGCAGGCAATAGGGGCAGAGATATAAGCAACACAAACCTAAGTGGGCCGGAATGGAATTTATCATGTAGATGCCACTCAGCCAGTATATTAACCATAAAAGTTGCATGTTATTCACAGCCAAAAGTTACCTTAAACTCGAGGCCGAGCTTTTCCCTGAACTTGTCTCAATGAGTTTCAAGGGGCAGAACCCCCGATCCAAGCAGACCAGCAGTAGGGCCCTCCATGGTGAGATGTACACATGAAGTTTCAGAACATAAAGAGCTATGTCACCAGGGTGCGACAACCCTGGTGACGCACCCACGTCGACGCGATGTGGGTGCGGATTCGAGTGCGGGTGTGACCCAGATTCGCACCCTATTGTTTTCATAATAGGGCGTAAGTTTCATGAGGTTCACAGCGGCCTTGCCGTCAGTGCGGGCAGCCCCTCTGACGTTCTTGATAGACCAGACAATGGGGAACAGCACGACACAGCAGCAGATGACATCAACGAGTAGGAAAACCTGCTTCCATGTGATCCAGTCTTGTGTGAACGGCCCCGGTCTCATCGAGGATGACGTGTGCTCTGTTGGCAACAACTTGGTGAGGGATTACGATCATCAGGACCTTCTTCTCCTTGTCCTGAAGGTAGAGTTTGAAGAAGGACCAGCCAGTGCCGATGAGGGTGAGGAGGGTGCCTTTCTCTGCAAATCGACAAACCGGCAATCAGATTTCAAGAAATTCCTTCACTCTCGATCGAAATCTTCATGCCAACACGACCGATGTCGATTGTCCATGGAAAAACGGCGTCGGTTCGGTCACAGATAGGAACAAACAGAGAAGGAGAGGGAACCGATGAGAGGCAGACTTCGCGAGGAGTGGTTTCGACCCTTTTCCCCTCTTCTATCTCGCTCTCTCTCTCTTTCGACTTTCTCCTTTTCCCACTTCTACCACTGACCGACGACGGAAGGAACCGTCGAGGCGACACTACGACCGGTGCGTTGGGAAAAGGCACGCTTTCGGGTATAGATTCGGGTACAACGGCCTTTCCGTCAGTAATATATTATAATAATAAATATCTTCGCCGCACCTCTGCATCGTAATTTTTTGAGATGTATCGCACCAACACCCGCACCCAGCAAAACAGTGGCATAGATAAAGAGCAATGGCGAAGTGGAACCCAAAGGATAAGGAAGCACCGCAGCCTTTCACAAAACAGTCATAGCTAAAAGAAAAAAAGTAGATAAAATCTTTTTCTACATGTAGAGAATTATTTCTTCTTGATAACCTGCCCACTTTCAACTAGCCGAATACAAACAGCTAGCAAGACGTTTTCCTCTTGGCAAAGCAAAAAGCCTCATCGAGTACCCAGAGAGGCACATGGCAGTTTCTTGAACAAGTCGAGAATTATCCAATAAAACCATGTCTGAGAGAATAGAATTCACGATCACAGCAAGTGTTCAGCGCAAGAGTTTTGTGGTTTATCTACTGGGAAAAGAATTCACAGATCTATTAAATTGAAAGCACCCCAAAAATGTTAGAAGTTCATAAATGGTGAACACATCACCGATCCAGCTTATGGATTCCTAGCATGAAACGTAAAAGGGAAGACCAACCAGAGACTTTAAGATCCAAAAGCCAAGCACAATTGAAACCATCCTACTAGCCCAAGCAAATCAGGTTAGCTAAGCAGAAGCTGCAGAACTTCTCACTTCATCGTCAATAATCAAACCAATATCAAACAAGTCGTCATCCCATATAACAACTATCCTGACTTTCTTCCCTTACATTTGCCCGAGTCATGGTCTATAATCCAGTATTGGTTACAAAGGAGTGGCATAAACTCCAAGGAGCATTAGAGTCAATTAGAGTCATAACAAACTAGTGACGTACCACTTTGAATATGCGCTGGTTCAACCCCTTATAGTTCAACGGTTCAATCAGAGAGTACTAGTTGCAATAGTGTCACTAGATAACCCCCTAAACATGAATAAAGCAGCATGCTAAGCTACAGTTTGACACAGAAGTAGGAGTGGGCACCAGGCCGGATCCGATAAAAAAAAATTTGTTAATTTTAATTATATTTTTATATAGTTTTCTTTATATACATACATTTTAATTTTTTTTTAATAAAATTGGACCAATCCAGCGCTGCCCGATGCCCAACCCTACTTGGAAGAGAGATATTTACCATCAACGGTCCTAGGCCTTCCACGCCTTCCATGCCAATAGACCCAAACTGTGAATTGCTAAGTACGTATTCACTAGGTCAAATCACATGGACTTTGGTAGAGACTAGTCCCTATTGGCACCAAAATAGCCGCATTGATGAATGACATTAAAGAACAAAATGAGCAGCGTTCCGCCAATGCTGTCATTCTACATGGGTCCAAGGAATTGAAACACCAAGAGTCACTTCAGCTCATTTTCTTTATGACAAGTTCCAAAAAGGAAAAACTCAGACCTGAACCCTGTCAGAAGCAGTAGTTCATCCTTTACGGTGTATTCCTCTATGACCCACGTAGTAGATTTGCTATTCCTTCTAGTACAACTGCCAGCCTCCGTACTGAGGCCCAAACTTGGCCAGGATCGCAAATCTGGCAGAACGAGAGCATGCACATCGACCCACTTGTTGGACCAGCAGGGTGATGCCGATGAAGGTCCTACCACAAACAATTCTTGCATCACTGGGCCTTAAAGTTGCACATCCACTCAAAAGGACAAGAAACAAATTGCAGTTCACCGTCCCCACTTCTTTTCCATTACCAGTGTAAAGAAAATGATATCCTTTAAAAATGAACCACAAAAAGGGATAGATTTCATATAAACTAAGCTCTCTAGAAAAAATGCAGTAAACTTTTTACTGCATCTGCAAAGCCTCATGCGCATCAATGGCCACAGAAGAATGATAATCAAATAAGGATTACCAGATAATCTTATACACCAGCCGAAGTACAAGCACAGTGATGCCAGCACAAAGTGACGCAGCAACCATTTCAGTTGCCTGCACAGAGACCACGGGAGTTGGAATGTGACGTCCAACCAGGAAAAGAAGCACAACTTCCTCGTCCGTGGATCCACATGCAGCAGCCGCTGGAGCAATTGCATACTAACCCTAACTAAATGCATACAACAGGATAGACATTGCAGCCTCTCTATTGGAGGCAAAATATCTAGAACTTAAACCAGGACATGAAAGCTTCTTCCATGGAAAAAAGTTAGATATGCCACACATCCTTGTGGATTCTCATATCATGAACAGCATGGCAGCCAGCTGCTGCTCCTGTCTATAAGAAACACCATAAGTCTAGAATACTAAATCCCAAAACTTGGAGGACAGGTCACGCCCTTAATAATGGCATGGTCGAGTCCCATTCAGATCCATATGAACTCATGAAGCCTTTTCAGCCAAGTATTTCATTGCAAGGCCGTTCAGCATGACATAGAACCTGATTACTACTCATGTTTGACAGTTCCTATACTGCAATGACCAGTGCTGTAAAACTAGGATGCAGCTGAGACTATTTTTTCTTAATAAGATCAGTGGCCATGCTTTCTAGCAAGAGAATAAAGAACATACCATATCATATCATAGAACAAGCAGAAGACAACACTCATATTAATATATTCAATAAAAATAAAAAAAACCACGAAAAAATAGATCAATCTTTATTTTTCTGAACTACAAGCAAAAGAGGAAGACGATTCATATAACTTTCCCACAGCATTAACCATATCACTTAACATCCAGATATCAAGTTTAACTCTTAACCAGTGGTTAGGAAGTACCAAAGTTAACAGATTGAGGTTCCATAAGGCTATTAACGTTTTTATTGGAAGTATCATTTATGTCACTTAACATCCAGATAACGAGTTTATTTTTTAAGCAGTGGTTAAGAAGTACCAGCATTATCAGATTAAGGTGCGTCAATTGTTCATGGGAAGGAAAAGGATCAGGACAAGAGTCCCAAAGTTAATATTTAAACTTGCAAGAAAGCATACTTGCAATGACTTGCTAAATGGAAGATAAACAATTGCAGGAAGCTTCAACCAGGAAACTAATATAGTTCTTCCAACTGGTTAAGACAGTTCTCCCGTCGATTCTTTCATAATGTGTTATTCTCAACAAAGAGCCCAATGTTTTAAAAAACCAAAAATGTAAAAATGGTATAAAAGCTATCAAATGAGAGGCTTAGAGCAAAACACAAGAAGAAAGCATCACAAAAGCTATTTTAAATATGTAAAAGAAACAAAAAACACATACCTACAAACACTTATATAGCCGGTAGACTATGAAAACTCATGAAATATAAGAACCAATAAGAACCACAGTAAGCCATTCAATCAATTTCATCAGATTGTTTACAACCTGTCACATCGAAAGTAAAAGCATAGTCACAAATAACATCTCGGAGTTTTAAACGGCGAGGTTTTTCTCGAGTATAATACAACGAGCTTGAAAAAAACAGAAAAAATACAGTACATTTTTAAAAATTTTTGTCGTAATCAAAGAGAGTCATTTTTCTTATTGATCCCGTAACCCTAATCTCAGGTTAAAAGAGATTAGGGTAAAGACTACATATTCACAATTTCAGTCCACCAAAATATTAGAAAACAATAAGTAGTCCTTAGTCCACTTTCTAATATTACAGAAAGCCTCAAATTGACTCTAAAAAGAACTTTAACACTCCCCCTCAAGCTGGAGCATAGATATCAATCATGCTCAGCTTGTTACATCCTCTCAAGAAATCTCCAATGGAAAGAGCCTTAGTAAACATATCAGTTGTTTGATCTTCAGAGGAAACATGAATTGTGCTAATGACTCCTTCTTGTACCAAGTCTCCAACATAATGACAATTCACTTTAATGTGTTTCGTCCTCTCATGAAAAACATGATTATTTGCAATGTAGGTAGCTGCTCTGTTATCACAATACATCTTCATAGGAAGTTTCACTGATATTCTCAATTCTAGAAGCATTGATTTCACCCATGAGATTTCAGCAGCCGTTTGAGTCATTGCCCTATATTCAAACTCGGCACTCGATCTAGCAACCACATTTTGTTTCTTGCTTCACCAAGAAATAAGATTCCCGCCAATAAAGATGCAAAAACCTGTAATAGATCTTTTGTCATTTATTGACCCTGCATAATCAGCATCACTATATGCTTCTATGTCCACACATTCTCCTTTTTTGAACCATAACCCCTTTCCAGGGGCCGATTTCAAGTATTTCATCACCATTAAAGCAGCTTCCCAATGAACTTTTTGAGGTTTCTCCATGAATTGACTAAGCTTATTTACAGCAAAGCTGATGTCTGGACGAGTAATGGTCAAATATAAAAGTTTCCCTACTAGGGATCTGTAAGAACGAGAGTCAAAAGCCTCTGATTCATCATCGTGCATATGAATTCGAGGATTCATAGGAAGTGTAGCAGGTTTAGCTCTCAATAACCCTGTTTCCTGCAGAAGATCAAGAACATTTCCTTTGAGACATCACAATCTCTTTAGTACGAGCCACTTCAATACCAAGGAAATAACGAAGTTGACCAAGATCTTTTGTAATAAAGTGTTTCTGTAGAAACTCCTTTGTTTGAGCTATCTCTTGAGCACTTTCTCCAGTGAGGACAATGTCATCAACATGTACAATCAATATCACTATACCAGAAGTCCCTCTCTTGATAAATAACGAGTGATCAAGCTGAGATGTAACGCTCGTTGTTTGGCAGGGCGGGTCGGGTCAGGGTCCAGACCCGAACCCGAGCCCCTCACGCGTGAGCGAGCCCGACTCCGCCTCCCCTCCCTCGTCTTTCCTTCTTCTCCGTCTTTCCCCTCTTCGTCTGCTACGACTGTAGCTTGGTGAAGCTCGAGGGCGGTGGGTGGAGCAGCGGCAGCGGCAGCGGCGGCGACGGAGGTGGCGGCGGCGACGCTTTGGTAAACGCTCTCCCTCTCTTTTGTGCGATTTACCCCTCTCTGCCTCTCTCTTGCTCCTGCCCTCTCTGCCGCACGTCCTCTCTTCCTCCCCCTCGCCACCCTCTTTGCCCTTTCTGCTAGCTCTCTCCCACCCGATCCCTCTTCTCACTCACCCGCACTCCCCCACCTGCTCTTTCTCTCTTTTCTCACCCCCACTGCCATTTCCCCCCTTGACTGAACCCCTCCTCTCTCTGTCTCTCCTCTCTGTCAGCGTCCTTTTCTCTGGTTCATTTCAGCTTTTCCCACTACTATCGTGGGTCTCTCCTAGCAACAGATTTTGTGTTGAACTTTATTTGGACGTGTGTTGACTCTTTTTATGGCGTTTTGGGGTTGGATTGCAGTTTAGGGACGTTTTTCCCCTCTTACCAGCTAGTAGGGCATGTAGTGAGCAGCGACAACAAGCAATCTCGAGCATTGGCACTTGATCGAACGTGTTAAGTGGTTGCTAGAAGGGTTATAGCAGTTTGGACGCTTGTTTTGGGGTGAGCGATACCTAATCAAGCTCAAAGTAATGAATATTATCTTTTAAAGCATGAATAATTATTGTTCGAGCATGCTAGAGCTTAGAATTGATGATTTTGGGACGCATGTTAGTGATTTTGTTTTGGGGGGAAACTTAGGATTTGCGTTGGAAAGTAATGATTCATCTATTTAATGATCGTTTAAGCATGATGAATTAATTTTCGAAGCATTAGGGAAGCATGGTAGAGATTGTGAGGTTGTGGGGAAGATTTAGAACCGTCTTAGGGAGTGTAGCGCAGACTTCTGTGAACGTATACGTATTTGGATGTGACTTTGGGGTTGATGCCTTAATTAAAGAACGTTATTGAGGAAGGAATTAGTGATGGATTGATTGATGGTTGAGGGTTTTGATATTTCGAGGCAACGTCAAGGCGTAAAGGAGGAGGCCTATTGGAGAGCTTGTTGGTCGACACTACCTGTCGACACCCTCTTGAGGCGACGACACGTGCCTCAAAGATTTTATTTTGTATTTGTTCGTTTTTGTTTGAATTGTGTAGGTATCTTGTAGAAACCTTATTCTTGTTTATGTTTGTAGGTGCACCGGGCACATCCCGTCGACCTTGAGTTCGAAGCTTGGGGCATTTTGAAGAATTTGATGAGCACGCCACATGTATGGCGACATTCCAGGCAAATCCCTGCCTAGGGCAAATGTGTGATTGTGTGCTCCTAGGATCAAGGGATCCTAGAATTGTGATGTTAAATTGATTGACTGCTTGGTGAATGAGTATATGTATGTTGCTTATATGATATGAATGGGTTAGAAAGATTATATTAGTCTTTTGTTTTGAAAATGTTACGCATTGGCATGTGCATGCTAGAATTGATATCTGTTTAGGACAGATAAGGCGGGGTATCGAGTCGAGTGTCTCCTCGACCCCAATTGTGCATTAGAAAGCATCATAGAATGATAACTGCATAGGACAGCTACAAGCCAACCGCAGATCGAGACTACTCTCTGTGGATTGGCTAAGTTTTTCAAAGAGGGATTGACGTGATTGATGTGATGATTGATATGAATGTGTACGTTGTTGCATATGCATTGCCATGGGCAACGATGCAAATTGATGAAATAGAGGGTAATTGTACCCATATTGTTTGACGGCTAGCTATGACTGTTAGTGTTATGTGTAGACCTCGTGTGGAGGCAACTGGAGTTGTGAATGCACTCGTGGAGTGTACCAACCTCATGAGCTAGCCAGACAGTTTGTGAATACATTATTCTAATGATAATTGTTGATAGATTGTGGGTTTCGGGTCCGGATCCATACCCGACCCGCCTTGTAGCCCGTTTTGGGCTCTACTTAAGTCATGTAACCCTAATCCTTATGTGTTAATGATAATCTTTAGAGAGAGAGAGTCTGGCTGCTAGTGGGCACCAACTCCTCCTCATTCGTGGTTTTTTCTCCCTCGTGTTGAGGGTTTTCCACGTTACATCGTGATCATTGTTTCTCTTCTTCTTCGTCTTGTTCGTATTTCTACATGGTATCAGAGCCGTGAAGTTCCGGCGTTTTTGGTTGTCTTTTGCCCGTGTTAGAGGAGAATCGCCCGACACTGTTCATCGTCTCGCCCGTGCCCGACGCTCGTGCCCGAGCGTCGTCTGTCACCCCGCCGCCGTCTCCGCCCAGCGCCGCCCTGATCAACGCCGATCCGGATTCCGCCGTCTCCGCCTAGCGACAACCGGCCCAGCGACGCCCTGGTTAGCGCAGCCGCTTCCGCCCAGCGTCGGCCTGCCCAGCGGCGTTCCCGTTCTGCTGCTTCCGCCCAGCGTCGGCCTGCCCAAACGACGACCTGTCCAGCGGCGGTCTTTTTTCCGCCCAACGCCGTGTCCTTTTCCGGCGCCGTGCCGCTCTGCCTGGTCTGTTTCCGCCCAGCGCCGCGCCGACTGCCTGGTCTGTTCCCGCCCAGCGCCGCGCCGCTTTGCCTGGTTCTGTTTCCTGCTCTCTGTCCGTTTTTTGGTGTTGTATCGTGTGATTGCTTCTTGCTGCCCTTGCTGCCTACTGGTCTGTGATTATGGCAGCCTCTTCCTCGTCAACCGTCAACACCAATCCCACTGAAATAGGGGCTTTTAGAACGGAGAATGTTCCCATGCAGGTCATCACTCTTCGCCTCACCAAGGATAATTATTTCTCGTGGTCGCCTGCTATGACCATGGGGATTGCTGGCCGTGGTCGCATGGCCTATATTGATGGGAGCAACCCCGAACCAGCAAGAACAAGTGATGTGTGGCATACTTGGTTTCTTGAGGATAATCAAGTGAAAACTTGGATTGTCAATTCCGTTTCCGCCGATATTCAGCCCCTTATCCTTCGGAAGAAGACTGCTAGAGACATGTGGGTGGTCCTCGAGCAAATGTATGGCCAAAAGAAGACCGCAATTCGTACTTACCAAGTAATGAAGACAGTCTATGGCATTCGACAAGGGACCTCGTCTGTTGCAGAGTACTATGGGGCTTTGAAAGCCAAGTGGGAAGAGCTTGACTATCATTCTGATATTCCTTGGCATTGTCCCCATGATCAGGCGCTCTATGTTGCTCATGAATGGGAAAACAGGGTGTTCCTATTTTTAGCAGGTTTAAATGATGAGTTTGAAGGTGTTCGAAGTCAGATTTTGAATTCAGGGGAGGTGTCCAGTATTGAAGATGTGTACTCCTGTGTTGAAGCGGAAGAACAGCGAAGGCTTGTTACAAAAGAAGGGAAGAGGGAACTTGTGCCCTATAACGAGAGATCTGCTCTCGTGAGTCGTGGTCCTGGCGGCCCATCTAGGTCTCTTCGCCGGTGCACTCACTGCAAGAAGACAGGTCACACTGTGGATTATTGCTGGGATCTTCATCCAGAAAAGAAGGGGAACAGAGGGAGATCTTTGACTGGGAGAACGCCCGTGTCTGAGGTGCAAGCCTCTAGTGGAGAAAAAGTCTCCATTTCTGCTGACCAGCTTCGTGAACTAAGGGCTTATTTGGGCAGGCTCGATGTCAACAAGACTGAGACCTCAGAGGGAACTACAGCTAATCATGCTCTTGCAGCTATTGGCAATCAAGGTAACTCTTCTGTGGGGGAATGGATTGTCGATAGTGGTGCTACTCATCACATGACAGGTAACCCAAAATTGTTTCATGAGTATAAGTTGTCCTCGGGAAGGGAACGTGTTTCTCTTGCAGATGGTTCCTCTACCTGTGTGGCAGGCGAAGGCACTCTGTCCTTGTTGGACAAATTTCATGTGCAGGGCGCTTTACATGTTCCCCAGTTTCCTTTAAATCTCTTATCAGTCAGTAGACTTACTAAAGAATTGAATTGTGAACTTATATTCTCTGCCGATCGTTGTGTTTTGCAGGACTTGGTGACAGGGAAGAGGATTGGGATTGGTTTAGCTTCTGATGGATTATATCGTCTTCCCATACGTGTGGCTACTGCTCTGTTGACAGCGATCCGCAAGACAGATAAGAGAAGAGAAGATTGTCTTCAGTCTTTTATGTACTGGCATGAACGTTTTGGGCATTTACCTTTTGGGATTTTGAAACATTTGTTTCCAGACTTGTGTTCCTCCTTTGATGTGTCTTCCATTTCTTGTGATGTTTGTCAGTTTGCCAAACATGTGAGGGCTTCGTACCCTCTTTCTTCTAGTTGTGCTAATGAAGCTTTTTCTCTGATTCACTCTGATGTATGGGGACCTTCGGGCATTCATACCCGTCAAGGTTTCCAGTATTTTATCACTTTCATTGATGATTTCTCTCGTGCTACATTTATATACTTGTTAAAAGACCGCAGCGAGGTTCCTCGAATCATCGAGACATTTATTCTTCTTGTGCATACCCAGTATGGTGCGAATGTTAAAACTTTCAGGTCCGATAATGCCCGTGAGTACATGTGTCGGCCTGTTGAGGAGTTTCTTAGACAACGGGGGATTGTTCACGAGACATCCTGTAGTTACACCCCCCCTCAAAATGGGGTAGCTGAAAGGAAAAATCGTCAACTTCTTAATGTCACCAGGGCTCTTTTGTTTCAGAGAAATCTTCCTAAACACTATTGGGGTGATGCAGTTCTTACTAGTGCCTATCTTATTAACCGCATGCCCAGTCGTGTTTTGAATGGTAGGACTCCCCACTCGTTGCTTCCTGGCAGTCGTCCACCATTTCCTCTTCCTCCTCGTGTTTTTGGTTGTGTATGTTTTATCCATGATCACAGTCCAAATGTCAAGAAACTTGATCCTAGGTCTATCAAAGGTGTCTTTGTTGGATACTCCCCTACGCAAAAAGGATACAAATGTATTGATCCTATTACTGGTCGAGCTTATGTTACGAGGGATGTTACCTTCTTGGAACATGCCTCTTACTTTGGTGTGAATCCTCTTCAGGGGGAGCAGTCTGTGGGCAGGGAAGAGTATTCTCAGAGACAGGAACTTCAGTTTATAGATTTTCTGGACTACAAGAAAACAGAATCACTTAATACTGTTGATGTGCCTGAGAATGAGGAAAGGGGTGACAATAGCATTGAGAAGGAAGGCCCTCAGTTGTTTGGACAGTTCTACTCTAGACGAGGTACTCGGACAGAGGTGATGACTTGTGATGCTAGATCTACTTCCAATCCCAATGCCACTCCTTCCCTGGATGAACCAAGTCCTACCGAGGAGACCGTGGAGACCCATGATGAGGTTGAAAAGAAGAATGACGATCTTCCCATTGCCCTGAGAAAGGGTGTCAGGTCATGTACTCAACACCCTATTGGTAATTTTGTTTCTTATTCCAGACTTGGGAAAGATTACAAGTGTTTTGTTTCTACTCTTTCTTTGGCTGTGATTCCCAGGACTGTCGCTGAAGCTCAAAGTGACTCCAAGTGGGCCGATGCAATGAAAGAAGAAATAGATGCCCTAAGAAGAAACTTGACATGGGAAGTGGTGAAGATTCCTGAAGCCGCTCACCTAGTTGGATCCAAATGGGTGTATACCATCAAGTACAAACCAGATGGGAGTGTTGAAAGATATAAAGCTCGACTTGTGGCCAAGGGATTTAGCCAGAAATATGGAATTGATTACTTGGAAACCTTTGCTCCTGTTGCGAAAATGAAGACTGTGAGGGTGGTTATATCCCTAGCTGTGATGAAGGAGTGGAAGATGTATCAACTGGATGTTAAGAATGCATTCCTCAATGGTGACCTCGAAGAAGAAGTATATATGCATATGCCTCCAGGATATGAAGAACCAGAAATGTGTTGTAAGCTGAAAAAGGCATTGTATGGCCTTAAGCAATCGCCCAGAGCGTGGTTTGAACGACTGAGAAGAGTGATGATACGTCATGGATACAAACAAGGAAATGGAGATCACACTCTGTTTGTGAAGAAGAAGGAGAGCAAGGTTACTCTCCTGCTCGTCTACGTAGATGACATGATTGTTACTGGAGATGATGAGGAAGAGATTATCAAGCTAAAAGGGTTACTGGCTACAGAATTCGACCTAAAAGATCTTGGAAAACTAAGGTATTTTCTTGGTATGGAGGTTGCTAGGTCTAGTACTGGTCTTGTACTAAACCAAAGGAAATATACATTAGACCTGCTGGAAGAAACTGGTAAATTGGGATGTAGACCTACTCCTACCCCTTTTGACACTGGGCACAAGTTGAGTCTCAGAGATGGAGAGCCTCTCTGTGAAGAAGACAAGGGAAGATATCAACGTTTGGTTGGGAAGCTAATTTATCTTACCCTCACGAGACCTGATATCACCTTTGTGGTGAATGTTTTGAGCCAATTCATGCATGCGCCAACCGATGCACATCTGAAGGCTGTGGACAGAGTGCTATGCTACCTGAAGAAAAATCCTGGTAAGGGACTCCTGTATGTGAAACAAGAGACTGTGGAAATCGAGGGCTATTCTGATGCGGATTGGGCAGGTTGTGGTGATACCAGACGATCCACTACAGGGTACTGTGTCTACTTGGGAGGAAACCTTGTTGTATGGAGGAGCAAGAGACAGGATGTTTGCTCTAGATCCAGTGCAGAGGCAGAATATAGGGCAGTTGCTATGGGAGTGTCAGAGTTATTATGGTTGAAGATATTGTTGACTGACATTGGAATAGAGATTGAAGGACCTATGAAGATGTATTGTGATAACAAGTCTGCAATCAACTTAGCCAACAATCCTGTACTTCACGACAGAACAAAACATGTTGAAATTGATCGTCACTTCATTCGGGAAAGGATTGATGCGAAAGAGTTGATCTTACCTTACATGAAGTCTGAAGACCAAACTGCTGATGTTCTGACGAAAGCTCTTCCTTCAGCTTCATTTGAGAGGAATGTATCCAAGTTGGGCATGTTTGATATGTACGCCCAACTTGAGGGGGAGTGTTGATAGATTGTGGGTTTCGGGTCCGGATCCATACCCGACCCGCCTTGTAGCCCGTTTTGGGCTCTACTTAAGTCATGTAACCCTAATCCTTATGTGTTAATGATAATCTTTAGAGAGAGAGAGTCTGGCTGCTAGTGGGCACCAACTCCTCCTCATTCGTGGTTTTTTCTCCCTCGTGTTGAGGGTTTTCCACGTTACATCGTGATCATTGTTTCTCTTCTTCTTCGTCTTGTTCGTATTTCTACAATAATAATGAATGATTAAGAGATGAGAGGCCAGTGGGATGTGGCTGTGTGTTTGGGAGACGTCCCGTTCTCGCCACTGGTCTCGTCTGTCGGAGCGCAGGCGGTGCGAGGCCCCAGGGTTCTGTTGTGTGTTGTGCTTGGAGCGTTGGGCTCCCGCCTTCCCAACCTGGGTGTCCTAAGGAAGGCTGAGCATCTCACCTTGGACTTCACACATCCAGGGATGAGTTTTCTACCGCTGCAGTGGGTGAAATGGATCCATACTGTTATGGGCCACCACGGGGGTTGTCTCTTAGCTGCAGGTCGCCCGCAGTGTGCACGTGCCTGTGTTGCACCCACAGGAACTGTTAATGCACTAAAGTTAATGAAAATGTAATGTGTATGATAGAATGCATGTGACTGACGTATATGTGAATGATATGAATGTAAGTGTTATGTTTAAGCATGCTTCGCATGTGACTGATGTTGTGTTAGTGTGGCCATCAAGTGGCTTTTACGTGTCGTACTCTGACACGACATGACGATAGATGGGTTGATATTTGTTCTTTTATTTGAGCATTACTTGAGAGGGTTTGACATTTTCCTGGCTTGTTACCATACTGCGAAGGCTGAGCCTTCAGTTGTTTTCTTTTTCAGGTTTTGGCGGACCCGGGGCAACAGGTTGAGCAGATGACTTCACTCACGTCCTACTGGGGAGGTTTTGGGATTGTCGTTTGTAGTGCCGGCGCATCATGTTTTGGTTTTATTGATGTCTTCTTTTTGTTAGGCATCAATGTTATGATTTTGGGGCATTTTAGTCATGCACATAGATGTGAATTTGTATGAAACAAAATGGTTATATAAATGAAAGTTCGCCCCATTGTTTTGAATTGCTTGGCTCATCGTCTTTTTGAATTGTTGGGTAGTCACACCTCGATGCTTTATGTTTAGTGTTAACATATCATGTGTAGGGAACCGGGTCTGGATCCAGACCCGGTCCCATGGGCACGGGTACCGAGAGTGGCTCGGTACCCTAGGCGTTTTTCCCTCTTATTTAATCTCACTTATAGTGTAATTGTTGATTAAGTGATATAAGATTTTCTCTCTCCTAGGGTTGCGGTTGTGCACCTAGGTTAGAGCTTCTCCGTGGTTTTTCACCTCTCTTTGAGGTTTTCCACGTATATTGTGTGTTCCTTCTCTTTCTCTCCATCTTGGTGTGTGTTTCTACATGGTATCAGAGCCAACGCGTGAGAGATCGTTGGTGTGATAGTCGTGTTTCCGCCGTTTTTTGCCGCTGCTGTTTCCGCCGTTTTTTCCTCTGCCGCTGCTGCGCCGCCGCCGTCCAGCGCTGCCAGCTGCGCCGCCATCGTCCAGCGCGGTTGTTCTCTGCTGCGTTGCCGCTGTCCAGCGCCGCCGTCGCCCACTTCAGCGCCGCCGCCGTCCCGCGCCACCGCTGCCCACCGCCGTCGCTCTCTCCCGCACCGCCGCCGTCCAGCGCCGCTGCCTCTTGTTTGTCGTCTCTGGTGCTGGGTATTCTTTCTCCTTGGTGATTGTGATGGCCGAGGAGATGTCCCTCAAGATCGATGATGCCCTAGACTCGGGCAGCAATACCAAGAGCGAGATCTTGCCTGTTCAAGTCACCTCCATCCGGCTGAACAAGGATAACTATCTCTCTTGGTCGGCTGCCCTAGAAATTGGGATAACCAGTCGTGGTCGCCTGCCCTACATCACTGGGGAGAAGCCTGCACCTTCAAAAACCGATCCGCGATGGGCTACTTGGACGTTGGAAGATAGTCAGGTTAAAGTATGGATTATTAGTTCTGTTTCTGCAGATATTCAGCCTTTGATCTTGCGTAAATCGACTGCCTACGACATGTGGACTGTGCTTGCACGGATGTATGGCCGTAAGAAGAGAGTATTGCGTACGTACCAAATCAAACGTAGCATATACTCTCTTAAACAGGGTGACTTGTCTGTAGCCGCTTTCTTTGCAGCCCTAAAGACTAAGTGGGAGGAACTTGACTACCATGTAAATGATGACTGGCACTGTGGGTCTGATCATGCCTTGTACTGGGACAAAGAGTGGATGGATCGGACGTTTCTTTTCCTCGGAGGCTTACGCGATGAATTTGAATCCATTAGGAGCCAAATTCTCAATTGTGACGAGGTCCCCGGAATTGAAGAGGTGTATGCCCGTGTGGAATCTGAGGAACAGCGTCGACAGGTGATGCATATTGACACCAGTCAGGGGAGTTCTCCTTCAGCCTTTGTTAGTCGTGCTTCTGGGATTGGACAGCGTCCTGTTCGGCGGTGTAGCCATTGCAACAAATCAGGACATTCTGTTGATTTTTGTTGGGATCTTCATCCTGAGAGGCGGCTTGTCCGGGGTCGTCCTCCTTCTAGCCGCCGGAGTCCTTCTGTGCCTGAGCCTAGTCAGAGTAGTCCTTCAAATGTTGCCAAATCTAAGCTTTCCTCCGATCAAATCAAAGAACTGCAAGCGTATATCAGCCGGCTGTCTACTACTCAGGAGGATACTTCCACGTCTGAGGGGGCTAAGTTAGCCCAAGCTCTCGTGGCCACTAGTGACCAAGGTAATTCCTCACATGGTGATTGGATTGTTGACAGTGGTGCTACGCATCATATGACAGGGGACCCTAAGATGTTCCAAGAATACAAATTGTCTTCGGGGCAGCAACGTGTATCTATGGCTGATGGTTCTTCTATCTCTGTGGCTGGAAAAGGGAGTTTGTCCTTGTTAAATAAATACTGTCTTCATAATGCTCTTCATGTTCCCAATATTCCTGTGAATTTGTTATCTGTCAGCAGTATTACTAAAGAGCTCAACTGTAATCTGATCTTTTCTGCTGATCGGTGTTTTCTGCAGGACTTGGTGACGGGGCAGAAGATTGGGATTGGTTCGGCCATTGATGGACTCTACAGACTGCCTGTGCAGGTTGCGTCCGCTCTTATTTCAGCCACTAGTGGACAGTTGTCAGGCATGGAAGACAGATCTACTATTATGCGATGGCACGAGCGGCTTGGTCATCTTCCGTTTCCATTGATTAAGAAGTTGTTTCCTAGTTTGTTTCATTATGTTTCCATGGACTCCTTCACCTGTGAAGTGTGTCAGTTAGCTAAACATGTTAGGGCCTCGTACCCTATTTCATTCAATAAAACCACTCGTCCATTTGCTTTGGTTCATTCTGATGTTTGGGGTCCTTCGGGAGTACCCACTTGTCGTGGTTTTCATTACTTTATGACCCTTATTGATGATTACTCCCGTTGTACGTTCGTGTATCTGTTGAAAAAACGTAGTGAAGTTCCCGTTATTGTCAAAAATTTTGTGGCCTTTGTTGAGACTCAGTTTCAGACGTCTGTCCAAGCTTTTCGCACCGATAATGCTCGAGAGTATGTCTCTCAATCCCTAGATGATTTCTTGAAGAGCAAGGGTATTGTCCATGAAACGTCATGTAGTTACACACCTCCCCAAAATGGCGTGGCTGAACGAAAGAATCGCCATTTGCTTGATGTTACCCGGGCTCTTCTGTTCCATCGACAGGTTCCCAAGCGCTACTGGGGTGATGCGCTTCTCACTAGTGCCCACCTTATCAACCACCGTATGCCTACCCGTGTGTTGCAGGGCCATTCCCCGTACTCTATGCTTTGGCCTTCTCAGAATCCCTGGCCTCTTACTCCTCGGGTGTTCGGGTGTGTCTGTTTTGTTCATGACCATAGTCCCACCCTCAAGAAACTTGATCCTCGGTCTGTCAAGGCTGTCTTCCTGGGGTATTCCTCCACTCAGAAGGGATACAAATGTGTTGATCCTACCACCTCTAAAGTCTATGTTTCCCGGGACGTCACCTTCCATGAACATGAGGCATATTTTCATGTGAATCCTCTTCAGGGGGAGTATCTAGGACACAGTAGTGAAGAGTATTCCTCAAATCAGTTGATTCAGTTTACGGATTTCTTGGATTACAAGGCCAGTGAAAGTGTGGCAGACACAGTCAGAGATGATAGAGACCGTCACATGGACGAGGGTCTTGATGATAATCAGCCTACAGCCCGTGATCATTTGTTTGGCCAGGTGTACAGAAGGAAGAAGACAGATGTGATTGAAAATGTTGATGTAACCAATCCCAATCCTGTGAGCTCCCCGGATGACCCAAGTCTAATCAATGAAGAGCTTCCTATAGCCCTGCGCAAGGGCACCAGGTCTTGCACTTCTCATCCTATTCAGAGATTTGTCTCTTATGCGAAATTGAGTAAGGATTACAAATGCTTTATAACATCCTTGTCTAAGTCTGTTATTCCCAGGTGTGTGGAAGATGCTAGAGAGGATCCTAAATGGCTACAGGCCATGACAGAGGAGATGAATGCTTTGGCAAAGAATGACACTTGGGAAGTTGTGGATATTCCCAAAGGGACTCATTTAGTTGGTTCAAAGTGGGTGTTCAATGTGAAGTACAAACCAGATGGTACTGTGGAAAGGTATAAGGCTCGGCTTGTTGCAAAGGGGTTTAGCCAGAAATATGGTATTGATTATCTTGAAACCTTTGCCCCTGTTGCCAAACTGAAAACTGTGAGGGTCATATTAGCACTTGCCGTGAAAAAGGGGTGGAGCATGGATCAACTTGATGTTAAGAACGCATTCTTGAATGGCAATCTAGAAGAAGAGGTCTATATGAGTATGCCTCCTGGATATGTTCAAAGCGGAAAATGCTGTCATCTTAAGAAATCCTTGTATGGATTAAAGCAGTCTCCTAGAGCATGGTTTGAAAGACTGAGGATAGTGATGAAGACAAATGGATACAAACAGGGAAATGGTGATCACACCCTATTCATTAAGCAGAGAGATGGCCTGGTGAGTCTTCTTCTTGTGTATGTTGATGATATGATAGTCACAGGTGACGATGAAGAAGAGAAAAAGAAGATGAAGGAGAGGTTAGCTGCTGAATTTGATCTTAAAGATTTGGGTAAACTAAGGTACTTTCTGGGGATAGAGATTGCTCGGTCAGAGACAGGGCTGGTTATGAGCCAAAGGAAATACACTCTGGATCTTCTAAAGGAGACAGGCAAACTTGGATGCAGACCCTTTCAAACTCCAATGGAGTCTGGTACAAAGATAAGCATCAAAACTGGCAACATCCTAGATGAAAAAGGAAAAGGGCGGTATCAGAGGCTAGTTGGTAAGCTCATCTATCTTACTCTTACTCGCCCTGATATTACTTATGCTGTGAATGTGTTGAGTCAGTTTATGCATGCTCCTACTGATTGTCACTGGAAGAGTGCAGAAAGAGTGTTGGGGTATCTAAAGAATAACCCAGGAAAAGGATTACTCTATACTCAGCAAGACCAACTTAATATTGAAGGATACTCTGACGCAGATTGGGCCGGATGTACTGATACTAGGAGGTCTACCACAGGGTACTGCATCTTTCTGGGAGGTAACCTGGTTGTATGGAGAAGTAAGAGGCAGGAAGTTTGCTCTAGATCCAGTGCTAAGGCTGAATACAGAGCTGTGGCTATGGGAGTTACAGAAATGTTATGGTTAAAGATTCTCCTAGCAGATATTGGTGTTAAAACAGAAGAGAAGATGAGGATGTACTGCGACAACAAGTCTGCAATTAATCTTGCGAATAATCCCGTTTTGCATGACAGAACTAAACATGTGGAGATTGATCGCCACTTCATACGGGAACGCATAGATTCAAAGGAGTTGATCCTACCTTATATGAAGTCTGAAGATCAAATTGCAGATGTTCTAACCAAAGCCTTATGTACATCTCAATTCGAGAAAAATGTAAGCAAGCTAGGCATGTTTGACATGTATGCCAAGCTTGAGGGGGAGTGTTAACATATCATGTGTAGGGAACCGGGTCTGGATCCAGACCCGGTCCCATGGGCACGGGTACCGAGAGTGGCTCGGTACCCTAGGCGTTTTTCCCTCTTATTTAATCTCACTTATAGTGTAATTGTTGATTAAGTGATATAAGATTTTCTCTCTCCTAGGGTTGCGGTTGTGCACCTAGGTTAGAGCTTCTCCGTGGTTTTTCACCTCTCTTTGAGGTTTTCCACGTATATTGTGTGTTCCTTCTCTTTCTCTCCATCTTGGTGTGTGTTTCTACATTTAGAAAAAAAAAAAAGTTTTAGGGTTAAAAGGTCGGGGTGTGACAGTTTTGGTATCAGAGCCATAGCAAACCCCATTATGGATGTGAGTTAAAGTCTATCTGTGAAGCCGTGTTGCGCAGGTACGCATTTGTTTGATTAGTTGGTTATTGTAGTTTTGATTTTTCAAGTATAAGTATGTAATGTGATCTATGTTTTGAACTTCGTGCTAATGCACGTTGTGATTTGACTTGTGAGTTTGGTATTAGTCGTGATTTGAGAATAAAGGATCTTGTTTGTGCAGATGGAATATCATCGTAGGGGTAAGAAGCGTGCTGGGCCGTCTTCAGAGGCACATAGAGTGTCTAGCCCAACCCATTCTGATGCGCATACTCCGCGGGGTGACGCTGCGTCAGAGCCCCAGTATGCCCAGCTAGGTGGGGGTGCCCAAACCCCACCGAGACAGACTCCGCTAGTGGATCAGCAGACTATATTGCTGACCACGTTGCAGACGCTGACCACGTTAGTGCAGTCGATGGTCGGTAATCAGAGGAGCAATGCATCTCCTTCAGGAGACACCAGTGCTCCAATTCGGGAGAAGGCAACGACAGTGTCTTATCAGCAGTGTATGGCGATGCAGCCGCCTATCTTTTCAGGAGGAGGCAGTCATGACAAGGCAAAGGACTGGATTGAAGAGGTTGAACGTATTTTTGCGCTTCTGAAAGTGCCAGAAGAAGATAGAGTGAACTATGGCTCCTATTTGTTGAAGGGTGATGCCAAGAATTGGTGGCAATCAACTAGTGAGATTCGGTTCGCTGGCCAAGGGTCAATATCATGGAAGCAGTTTAGAGATTCCTTCTTTAGCACATACTTTCCAGTGTATGCCAGAGACAAGAAAATGCAAGAATTTCTAGATTTGCAGCAGAATCAGTCGAGCTTAGAAGAGTACATTACGAGATATCGACACTTGGAGGTGTATTGCCCACACCTTTACACTACAGATGAGGCCAGAGCAGGCAAGTTTGTGCGTGGGCTGCGAGATGGACTACGAAGCAAAGTGTTGACAAGTAGACCTCGTGACTTGGATGAGGCAGTTACAATGGCACGATGCATAGAAGAAGATTGGGTAAGGACACAGAAGGATCATCAGAAGAAAGCAGGCCAGCATTCACAAGGTGGACGGACACAGGTAAAGCGCCAACACTTTGCGGGCAGGACAAGGCCTTATGAGAGGCGGGATGATTGAACTTTCAGACGGAACCTGCCTACCCGTAGTGAGGCCACACAGGGGTCAGTGGCCACTCCGACTTCTCAGAAGTGCCCCACTTGTTCTCGTGTGCACCTCGGGAAGCCGTGCTATCGGGTGACTGGGGCTTGTTTACACTGCGGAGGTATGTGACGCTTTATCAAGGATTGCCCGTTGAAGAAAGAAAGAGAATTGAAGAAGCTTGAAGTCTGTTCTTCTAGCGCATGACAGACGTCTGGGCGTGTCTACGCTACTACTGTGGAGGAGCTTCAGGCACACGACCTCGTTGAAGGTACTTTACTTGTCAGCTCTCATATTGCTAGAGTGTTATTTGATGCAGGAGCGACGCATTCTTTTATATCTAGTTGATTTGCTACCTCACTAGAGTGTCGGCTAGAAGAATGCCGTATGTTTTAAAAGTTGTTAGCCCGATGCATGCTCAAGAGTTGTGTCGTGAGTATCTTCCTGATGTGGACGTGGAAATCCATCAACTTCACCTACCCGCACAGTTGGTGATCCTAGGTCTCAGTGAGTTTGATGTGATTTTGGCTATGGATTGGTTGTATGCGCATTATGCCATGATAGATTGCAGGAAGAAGCAGATACATATGTTGACTAATGAAATGTAGCCTGTGGAATTTCATGCTCGTAGGGCCAGTCGAACTAATAAGATATTGGTGTCTGCATTGAAGGCTAAGCGATGGATAGAAAGTAGAAGCGTTGCTTTCTTCAATGAGGCTGAACGGATGAAATTGCAGGATGTTGCCATGGTGAGTGAGTATCCTGATGTGTTTCCTGAGTAATTGTCGAGTTTGCCTCCAACTCGAGAAGTGGAGTTCAAGATAGAGTTGTTACCAGGGACAACTCCTATTTCTAAGGCACCCTACCGTATGGCACCAGTAGAGTTAAAAGAGTTGAAGAAGCAACTGCAGGAGCTCTTAGATAAGGGCTTCATCCGACCTAGTGTGTCTCCTTGGGGAGCACCTGTATTGTTTGTGAAAAAGAAAGATGGGACTATGCGCTTGTGCATAGATTATCGTATGTTGAATCAAGTCACCATCAAGAATAAGTATCCGCTTCCAAGAATTGAAGACTTGTTTGATCAGCTTAAGAATGCAAAGGTTTTCTCTAAGATCGATCTGAGGACAGGCTACCATCAACTCTTGATACGGGAGGAAGATGTTTCTAAGACTGCTTTTCGAACCAGGTATGGGCATTATGAATTCAGGGTCATGCCTTTTGGGTTGACTAATGCTCCTGCAGCGTGCATGGACCTCAGGAATCGGGTTTTCCAAGAGTTCTTGGATCGTTTTGTTATTGTGTTTGTTGATGATATTTTGGTGTACTCGGAGAGTGAGGCAGAGCACAGAGACCACTTGAGAAGTGTGCTGAGTCTTTTGCGCAAGCATAAGCTTTAAGCCAAATACTCAAAATGTGAATTTTGGCTAGAGAAGGTAAACTTTCTGGGTCATGTGATCTCGAAGGATGGAGTATCCGTCGATCCGGCTAAGGTGTCAGCTGTTCAGGATTGGAGGACACCTTGCAGTGTAACTGAGGTTAGAAGCTTTTTGGGATTGGCAGGATACTATCGCAGGTTCATACAAGACTTTTCAAAAATAGCTACGCCCATGACTAAGCTATTGAGAAAAGGAGTGAAGTTTGTGTGGAATGAAAAGTGTGAGAAGAGTTTTCAAACTCTGAAGGTCAAGCTTACTACTGCCCCTATTTTGACGCTTCCATCAGGTCATTCTGGTTTGGTGGTGTACACTGATGCTTCGGGGATCGGATATGGTTGTGTGTTGATGCAGCATGGCCGTGTAGTGGCTTATGCATCAAGGCAGTTGAAGGCCCATGAGCAACACTATCTCACTCATGATTTGGAGTTGGGAGCAGTTGTGTTCGCATTGAAGATGTGGAGACACTATCTTTATAGTGCAACATTCGAGGTGTTTACAGATCACAAGTCCTTGAAGTATATATCCTCGCAAAGGGATCTCAACTTGAGGCAAAGAAGATGGATCGAATATTTAAAGGATTATGATTTCACCATATTGTATCATCCAGGCAAGGCGAATGTGGTGGCAGATGCGTTGAGCAGGCATGCCAAGGCGACATTGTGCAGTATGTTGACTCGTTCTTGGACATTATTACAAGATGTGATAGCTCGGCAGCCTTACATTTGTGATGAGAACAAGGCAACGATGACGGCCTTGATTCGGCAACCTTTGATGGAAGAACTTGTAATGAAACAAAAGGAAGATCTAGAGTTTGCTAAGAACATGGAAGAAAGCAAGAAGACAGATTCTCTTTGGCATCAAGATTTGCGGTTTCGGCAGAGATTAAGAGTTCCTAGAGATGAAGGGGTGAAGCGTCTGTTGCTTGATGAAGCTCACAAATCTAAGTTTTCTATTCATCCTGGCAGTACAAAGATGTTTCAAGATATGAGAAGAAATTTTTGGTGCCCTGGAATGAAGCGTGAAATTGCAAAATATGTGGCAAAGTGCTTAGTTTACCAACAGGTAAAATCAGAGCATCAGCGGCCAGGAGGCTTGTTGCAAAGAATCGATATTCCAGTGTGGAAATGGGAAGACATTACGATGGATTTTGTCGTTGGGTTGTCTCGTACCAAAAGACAACAGAATGCCATATGGGTGATTGTTGATCGACTGACGAAGTCCGCTCACTTTCTGCCAATCAAAACCAGTCAATCATTGGAAAGTCTCGCAGAGTTGTATATTGGCGAGATAGTAAGATTGCATGGAGTGCCAAAGTCTATCATTTCGGATCGAGATCCGCGTTTTACCTCTAGGTTTTGGGGGCAATTACAGAGGGCTTTGGGTACCAAGCTTAAGCACAGCATTCCATCCCCAAACTGATGGGCAATCAGAGAGGACTATTCAGACCTTAGAAGACATGTTGTGTGCATGTGTCTTAGAGTGGAAAGGAGAATGGGACAAACATATGAAAGTGACAGAATTTGCTTATAATAACAGTTACCACTCTAGTATTGGGATGGCACTATTTGAGGCTTTGTATGGAAGGCCGTGCAGATCTCCAACTTGTTGGACCGATTATGTGATGGCAAGATCGAAAACCCTTTAGTATTGCAACACTACACCGACCAAGTGAAATTGATAAGAAAGAAGTTGTTAACTGCTCAGAGTAGACAAAAAAGTTATGCTGACATTCGTCGTAGAGAATTGGCTTTTGAGGTGGGTGATCATGTGTTTTTAAAGATTTCTCCTACTAAAGGTGTTTTTCGCTTTGGTGCGAAAGGAAAATTGAGCCCGAGGTTCGTAGGACCTTTTGAGATATTAGAGAAGATTGGAGAGGTGGCATACAGATTGGCGTTACCACCAGATTTGAGTCACGTTCATGACGTCTTCCATGTTTCCATGCTTCGAAAATACGTACCAGATCCGACACATGTGATTGATTTTCAAGGTATTCTAGTACAAGATGATTTGACAATGGAAGAACAGCCCATTAGAATTGTGGATCATCGAGAGCAAGTGCTTCACACGAAGAGAATTCCTTTAGTGAAGGTGAAATGGCAGTACCATGGGTTGAAGGAGGGTACATGGGAGCATGAGGAGGACATGCGGAAGCAATATCCACACTTGTTCTTGCATTCAGGTATGACCTAAATTTCGAGGACAAAATTTTTTTTTTAGGAAGGTAGGATGTAACGCTCGTTGTTTGGCAGGACGGGTCGGGTCAGGGTCCAGACCCGGACCTGAGCCCTCACGTGTGAGCGAGCCCGACTCCGACTCCGCCTCCCCTCCCTCGTCTTTCCTTCTTCTCCGTCTTTCCCCTCTTCGTCTGCTACGACTGTAGCTTGGTGAAGCTCGAGGGCGGTGGGTGGAGCAGCGGCGAAGGTGACGGAAGGGGGCAGCGGCAGCGGCGGCGACGGAGGTGGAATTGATTGTATGTAGTAGGAATCTTATCTTGTGTTTGTGTTTGCAAGTACACCGGGTACGTCCCGTCGACCTTGAGCTACCGGAGTCGAAGCTCGAGGCATTTTGAAGATTCTTGTGAACGCGCCACAGGTATGGCGACATTCCAGGCAAATCCCTGCCTGGGCAAGTGAATGAATGTGTGTTCCTAGGATCATGGGATCTTAGGATTTGTGATGTGAATTGATTGAGTGTTCCGTGAATGAATGTGTGTATGCATGTACATAAATTGATATATGATATGAATTGTTTTGAAAGGCTTATTGTAATTGTTTTGATAATGTTACGCATTTGCATGTGCATGCTAGAATTGATAACTGTTTAGGACAGATGAGGCGGGGTATCGAGTCGAGTGTCTCCTCGACCCCAATTGTGCATTAGAAAGCATCCTAGAATGATAACTGCATAGGACAGCTACGAGCCCACCACAGATTGAGACTACTCTCTGTGGTTTGGCTAAGTTTTCAAAGATGTGATTGTTATGATGATGAATGTGAATGTTATGTTTATTGAATACCCATTGCCGCGGGCAATGATGCAAATGTTTGCACAGTGGGTAGTTGTACCCATATTGTTATGACAGCTAGCCAAAACTGTTGGGGTTATGTGTAACCCTCGTGTGGAGGCAATTGGAGGTGTGGGTTCACTCGTGAAGTGAACCAACCTCATGAGCTAGCCAGTTAATTGTGTTTGTGCAAGTATAAGAATGAAAGAATAAGAGATGAGAGGCCAGTGGGATGTGACTATGTGTATGGGAGTTGTCCCGCTTTCGCCACTGGTCTCGCCTGTTCGGAGCGCAGGCGGTGCAAGGCCCCAGGGTACTGTTGTGTGATGTGCTTGGAGCGTAGGCTCCCGCCTTCCCAACCTGGGTGTCCTAGGGAAGGCTGAGTATCTCTCCTTGGAATTCACACATTCATGGATGAGTGCTCTACCGCTGCAGCGGATAGATGGATCCATACTGTTCTGGGCCACCACGGGGGTTGTCTCTCGGCTGTGGGCCGCCCGCGGTGTGCACGTGCCTGTGTTTGCACCCACAGGAACTGTAAATTCACTGATAGTAATGAAACTGAAACGTATAGGATTGTTGTGCATGTGACTGTTGTGCTTATGAATGCAAGTGACATGTTGAGGATGCCTTGCATATGATTGAAATTATGTTATTGTAGCCATTGAGTGGCCTCTGCATGTCGTGTCTTGACACGACATAATGATAGATTGTTCTGATGTTTGCTTGTGTGCTGAGCCCGACCTAAGAGGGCTTGGACTTTTCCTGGCTTGTTGCCAGCGAAGGCTAAGCCTTCAGTTGTTTCTTTTTTTCAGGTTTTGATGGACCCGGGCAGCAGGCTGAGCAGATGGCTACACTCACGTCCTACTGGGGAGGTTTTGGGTTTTGTTTTTTTTTTGTAGTGCCGGCGCGTCAGGTTTTGGTTTTACTGATGCCTTGTTTTTTATTAGGCATCGATGTTGTGATTTTGGGGCATTTTTGTCAAATGTACAGTTGAATTGAAATGCTATATAATGGAAAGCTTGCCCCATTGTTTTGAATTGCTTGGCTCATTCCTTTCTGAACTATTGTGTAGTCACACCTCGAAGTAGGATGTTAGAAAAAAAAAAATGTTTGAGTGTCAAAAGGTCGGGGTGTGACAGAGATGCTACTGCAAAGGAGAAGGCTTTGATGTGAAAGAGGATGCAGCAACATCTACAGGGACAGAAAGGAAATAGAGCCCCTCGCGTTCATGGCCGCCACCAATCATCTTCCTAGTTTGTAAGTCCTGAAAAGAACATGAACCAGGATAAAAAATGACTCTACACTGTAAATCTCAAGCCAATTGCTTAACAGATAGTAGGTTAACAGGAAATCAAAGAGCATATAGCACATGTGTAATGGTGCCAAAAGGTGTGAGGTAGATATCACTGCTGCCCAAGATAGGGGACAACTTGCCATCAGCCAACCTGACGTGTTGTGGTGTAGTGCACCTGGTGAACGATAAAAACATCTATGGCTGATTACAACAATGTCTGGATGCTCCTGAGTCAATCATCCATATCATACCTGGGTCACTGGTAGGGGCACCAACAGAGAAAGTCGAGTCTATTGCAGCTGTGTTGGTCGAAGCTGGGGTAGACCTCTGAGCTAGAACCAACTCATATTCTTTCTTGCTTAAGTTGAGTGAATACGATGAAGAACATGTAGGAGACTCAACCATAAAAGTTGTAGCCTGTGAGGGAATTGCAATTGCAGTAGAAGAAGAAGACCCTTTTCCTGTACTCATTCTCCCTCCACCACGTCTTGGTGGACCAACAGAAGGGAGATGAGGATGCTTGTCCCAACATCGGTTCTCTAGATGCCCTAATTTACCACAATAAGAGCATTGAAATCTCCCACGTCCTGCACCACGTCCCCTAATTCCAACAAAAGAACTATGGCTACGTCCTCCTGACATCACAAGTGCAGAGACTGGGGTGTCATGCATAGGCAGGGTTAGAGTGACTGCAAGCCGACTCAACCTATTATAAGTATCTACTAAGTCTAGGAGGTCACTGCTTGTGAGAATTTGAGACTTCGCCACAGAATACTCCAAAGACAACCCAAAAAGAAACTTTGCTACCATACCAGTTTCAAAATGTGATGCATAACAGCGCTTGCAAGGTGGGCGAAGAGCCTTTAACCGTTCATATGCAACCGTCAATGTAGCAAAATACTGTGGCATATCTTGATCTCCTCGCCGTATGTTACAAAGCTCCTCTTCCAATTGTAAAATTTTAATAACATTAGTAGCATGAGAATACGTCTTCAAGAAAGACCACATATCTTTAGCTTTGGTGTAGTATGCAATTGTTGGAGCTATACGAGACTCGACACTGTTCATAATTCATGCCATTACAATGTTATTATCTTCATCCCACGCAGCATATTTCCCTTTTTTCTCAAGGGTTCATCTTCTTCAATAATATATTTCTTTCTATGACCAGCACAGACATCATAATACCCTGGACCAGATTTCATAATTCGAACCATCAAGTTTGATTGTGGTTCCATATGAAAAGGAGTTACCAATCATCTTATATTCATTAGAACTTTCTGACCTACTACCGTCAGCCTTAGTAGGAAACAGAAAAAAAACTGACACACGATAGTAAGATGCAAGTATGCAACAGTCAAATACCGAAGAGAAATATATTTCTACTATCCTCAAAGATCATACAGGCATCACATGATAGATAGCCAAACAAATCTGTAATCACAGGAACTGCCCACATCTAAACAGCATAACAAAGAGTAGCATGATGGATAGCAAACAAATCTGTAAACATAGGAACTGCCTACGTCTGAACAGCATAACAGAGAGTAGAAGATAGATTACAGAAAAATTTTTTTTGTTATTCTTGGTCGACTGCCATTGATTTCCAGTTTCTGCTGCTATCTGTCAACTGTTTACACTTTCAGAAACTGAAACAGCTGCTGTTTTCAGTTTCCTCACACACCGTCAACGCAAATTCTGCTTTCTACCGACTGTTTACACCTTCAGAAAACTGAAACTGTTGTTGTTTTCAGTCTCCTCACATACCATCAGCAGAACATCATCCACTTAAAAAAAATCCACATTCATCACGCCTCAAACATCATAAAAAAACAGATCTGCCCCACACGATCTGTTTTTCCTCATATCAAACAGCAGCCACGAGATCCACTTAAGGATCTGATCACGCCTTCCACATAGGCGTGATCAGTCCTTCTCCATGCAGCACACACCAAACTTTATTTCTTTACCGCCTCCCTCTTGGTGGGTAAGAAGAAATAAAGATGGGCGACGAGAAGAGGAAAGAGAAAGAAGCCGCCGGAGGAAGAAGTTGCCGGAGAAGGAGGAGTAGCCGGAAAACTTACTTGGTCGTCACCGGCGGTGGAGGCTCTGATACCATGTCGTAATCAGAGAGAGAGAGTCATTTTTCTTATTGATCCCGTAACCCTAATCTCAGGTTGAAAGAGATTAGGGTAAAGACTACATATTTACAATTTCAGTCCACTAAAATATTAGAAAACAATAACTAGTCCCTAGTCCACTTTCTAATATTACAGAAAGCCTCAAATTGACTCTAAAAATAACTTTAACAATTTTAAAAATAAAAAATGGAGGAAAAATAAAATAAGTGAGAAACTAATAACACAAACATCAAAAATAAGTAAATTTGCAACAAATAAAAAATAAAAAGTAAAAACGAAGCTGTTTGACATTAAAAAAACTGAAAAAATGAAAAAACTGAAAAAACACTAAAAAAAGTGTTTTTTAACGCGTTTTTTCGTTTTTAACGTTTTTTTTTGTTTTTAACGTTTTTTTTAAAAAATGCATTTTTTTGTTTTAAACGGCTCGTTAATTTTTCGCGTTTTATCAGAAAGAAATGCATTTTCGTAAGAGGTAACTGTCACATCAAAAGTGCCTATGTCACAGGCTGTGACTGTGACTTGTGAACCATCCAATCAGAAAGATTGGAATTGGATAGTGCCTATGTCTATGTGTGCTACATAAACACACATGCATACATAATGTCACATAAGTACGGGTGCCGGTGCGGGTACCGGTACTGACTATTTTTAAAAAACTTGGGTGTGGGGATACGGCCGTATAGATATATAAACAATAAGAAATACTTAAAAAATATAAATATGTATCAAAATAAAGAATATACATCAACATAAACAAATAAATAACATAGAAAATATATATCAACGGCTCTTGCAGCAGTGTGTTTAAGAAACCTATGAAAAACTTTAAACATAGCAGAGAAAGAACACACAATATACGTGGAAAACTTCAGAAAGAGGTGAAAAACCACGGGGAGGCTCTGACCTAAGGGCAAACCGCAACCCTAGGAGAGAGAAAATTATATTCACTTAATTCAACACTTACACATAAGTGACAATATATAGAGGGAGAGAGGAGAAGCCGCCTAGGGTACCGAGCCCGCCTAGGGTACCGAGCCCGCCTCGGTACCCGCGCCCCATAGAACCGGGTCCAGATATGGACCCGGTTCCCACAACAACATATTCTAACACTCCCCCTCAAGCTTGGCATACATGTCAAACATGCCAAGCTTGCTAACATTCTTTTCGAATGAAGAAGTACAAAGCCCTTTAGTTAGGACGTCTGCAACTTGATCTTCAGACTTCATATATGGCAGAATCAGCTCCTTTGAGTCAATGCGTTCCCGGATAATGTGACGGTCAATCTCCACATGTTTGGTCCTGTCATGTAGAACTGGATTATTGGCAAGATTAATCGCAGACTTGTTGTCACAGTACATCTTCATTTTATCTTCCAGTTCCACACCAATATCAGTCAAAAGGATCTTCAGCCACAGCATCTCTGTAACTCCCATTGCAACAGCCCTGTACTCAGCCTCAGCACTAGACCTCGAACAAACTTCTTGCCTCTTACTTCTCCAAACAACTAGGTTACCTCCAAGAAAGACACAATACCCTGTAGTGGACCTTCTTGTTTCAGTGCAACCTGCCCAATCTGCATCTGAGTAGCCCTCAATAGTAAGTTTGTCTTGTCGAGTATACAGCAGTCTTTTCCTGGGTCATTCTTTAGATATCCCAACACTCTTTCTGCACTCTTCCAGTGACAATCCGTGGGAGCATGCATAAATTGACTTAGCACATTTACCGCATACGTGATATCAGGGCGAGTTAGAGTAAGATAGATAAGCTTACCTACTAGCCTCTGATATCGCCATTTTCCTTCCTCATCCAGAATAGTGCCTGTCTTGATACTTATCTTAGTCCCCGATTCCATAGGAGTAAGATAGGGCCTACAACCAAGTTTACCTGTCTCCTTTAGTAAGTCAAGAGTGTACTTCCTTTGATTCATAACCAGCCCTGTCTCTGATCGAGCAATCTCTATCCCCAGAAAGTATCTCAGCTTACCCAGATCCTTGAGGTCGAATTCTTTAGCTAATCTCACCTTCATCTTCCTGTTTTCTTCCTCATCACTGCCAGTGACAATCATATCACCAACGTAGACAAGGAGAAGACTCACCAGACCATCTCTCTGCTTTATGAATAGGGTATGATCTCCATTTCCTTGCTTGTACCCAGTAGACTTCATAACGATCCTTAGTCTCTCAAACCAAGCTCTAGGCGACTGCTTCAAGCCATACAAAGCTTTCTTGAGGTGACAACATTTTCCCTCTTGAACATACCCGGGAGGCATGCTCATATAGACTTCTTCCTCCAGATGGCCGTTCAAGAATGCATTTTTAACATCAAGCTGGTCCATGCGCCACTTCCTGTGCACAGCAAGAGCAAGAATAACCCTCACGGTCTTCAACTTTGCAACAGGGGCAAAGGTCTCAAGATAGTCGATCCCATACTTCTGGCTGAACCCCTTTGCAACCAGACGAGCTTTATATCGATCTACAGTGCCATCAGGTTTATACTTCACGTTGTACACCCACTTAGAGCCAACTAAGTGTGTCCCTTTAGGGATATCAACAACTTCCCATGTTTTGTTCTTAGCTAACGCACCCATCTCCTCCGTCATAGCATGTAACCACTTGGGGTCATCCTTAGCATCATCCACCGACCTGGGAATAACAACTTGGGATAAGGTTGTGATAAAACATTTGTAATTTGTACTGAGCTTAGCATAAGAAACAAATCTCTGAATAGGGTGAGAAGTACATGACCTGGTGCCTTTGCGCAAAGCAATGGGGAGCTCTTCATTCGATGGACTTGGGTCATCCAGGGAGATCACAGGATTGGGATTGGTTCTATCCTCATCACCAACATCTTCCACTGTAGCTTTCTCCTTTCTGACATAAACCTGGCCAAACAAGTGATCCCTGGCAACAGTGGGCTTCCATATGACTGCCCTTCTCATTACTGACCGTGACCGTGTCAATCACACTGGGACTAACCTTGTAGTCCAAAAACTCCATAAACTGAATCAGCTGATTAGAGGAATACTCTTCCCCTTTGTTCCCAAGACACTCCCCCTGAAGAGGATTCACCGGAAAATACGACTCATGTTCATGAAATGTGACATCCCTCGAAACATACACTTTGGAAGTAGTGGGATCCACACATTTGTACCCCTTCTGAGTGGAAGAGTACCCCAAGAAAACTCCCTTAATAGACCGGGGATCAAGTTTTTTGAGAGTAGGGCTATGATTATGCACAAAACAACTGCACCCAAAGACACGAGGAGTAAGAGGCCACGGATTCTGAGTGGGCTACAGGGTAGAATAAGGAGACTGACCATCCAACACCCTAGTAGGCATACGGTTAATGAGGTGTGCACTAGTGAGAAGTGCATCACCCCAATACCGCTTCGGGACATGGCGTTGGAACATGATGGCCCGGGTAACATTCAAAAGATGACGATTTTTACGTTCAGCTATACCATTTTGAGGAGGGGTATAACTACAAGAGGTTTCATGAACAATACCCTTGCCTTTCAAGAAATCATCAAGGGATTGAGAGACATATTCCCTAGCATTATCCGTACGGAAAGCTTGAACAGTTGTATGGAATTGAGTCTCAACAAAGGCAACAAAGTTTTTCACAACTGCTGGAACCTGACTACGTTCTCGCAACAAGTACACGAACGTACATCTAGAGTAATCATCAATAAGCGTCAAAAAATAATGACAACCACCACACGTGGGTACTCCAGAAGGACCCCAAACATCGGAATGAACTAAGGCAAACGGATGAGTGGTTTTATTCAATGAGATAGGGTACGAAGCCCTGACGTGTTTAGCCAATTGACACACTTCACAAGCGAAGGAGTCAATGGAGACAGAAGCAAACAAATGAGGAAACAACTTCTTTATTAACTGGAATGGGAGATGTCCAAGACGCTCGTGCCATCGCAGAACAGTAGATCTATCATTCACCCCAGACAAGTGACCACTCGTGGCAGAAATCAATGCTGAAGCAACTTGCACCGGCAATCTGTAGAGCCCATCAGTAACCGAACCAATCCCAATCTTCTTCCCCGTCACCAAGTCCTGCAGGGAACAGTGATCAGCAGAGAAAATCAGATTACAGTTTAATTCTTTAGTAATACTGCCGACAGAGAGTAAGTTCACAGGAATATTTGGAACATGCAGGGCATTGTGGAGACGGTATTTGTTCAACAGGGACAAGCTCCCTTTCCCAGCCACAGAGATGGAAGACCCATCTGCCATAGACACGCGTTGCTTGCCAGAGGAAAGTTGATATTCTTGAAAGAGTTTAGAGTCCCCTGTCATGTGGTGAGTGGCTCCACTATCAACAATCCAATCACCAAGAGAAGGGTTACCTTGATCAGTCGAGGCAACGAGGGCTTGGGCTAGCTGAGCCCCTTCAAACGTGGAGGACTCCTCAGGGGTAGTAGATAGGCGGCTGATGTACGCCTGTAGCTCCTTGAGTTGAGCAGGGGACAGCTTGGACTTTGCACCACAAGAAGAATTGCTCTGATTGGAATCAGACACAGAAGGGCTACGCTTGCCAGAGGGAGGACGACCTCTGACCAGTCTCTTCTCGGGATGAAGATCCCAACAGAAATCCACCGAATGCCCCAACTTGTTGCAATGAGTGCAATGCCGGGCAGGACGCTGCCCAGTCCCAGAGGCACGGCTGACAAAGGCAGAAGGGCCATGACCGGTGTCAAGATGCATCACCTGGCGACGTTCTTCAGACTCAACTCGAGCATATACTTCCTCTATCCCCGGAATCTCATCACCATTAAGAATCTGGCTACGAATAGACTCAAATTCATCCCGCAGGCCTCCCAGAAACAAAAACGTACGGTCCATCCATTCCTTTTCCCAGTAGAGGGAATGATCTGAACCGCACTTCCACTCATCAGTCACATGATAATCTAGCTCCTCCCATTTGGTCTTCAGGGCAGCATAGAAGGCAGCAACAGACAAATCACCCTATGTCAGGGAGTAAATACTGCGTTTAATCTGATAGGTGCGCAGATGTCTCTTCTTGCGACCATACATCTTCGCAAGCACAGTCCACATATCAAAAGAGGTCGGCTTCCGCAGAATGAGGGGCTGGATATCGGAGGACACGGAGCTGATAATCCATACCTTCACTTGGCTGTCCTCCAACGCCCACGTTGCCCAATGAGGATCAGATTTGATGGGCGCAGGTTTGTCGCCAGTGATGTAAGAGAGACGCCCACGGCTAGTAATCCCAATCTCGAGAGCGGCAGACCAAGATAGGTAATTGTCCTTGGTCAGACGGATGGAGGTAACCTGGATCGGCACGTTCTCAGTCTTGGAAGCGCTGCCCGCGTCAAGAACGGCATCTTTTTGAGTCCCCATCGCGTCTGCCATCACAAACACGCACATAGCAACAAGAGGCACAGCGGCGAGAACGAGGCAGAGGCGACGGGAATGAGGCAGCGGCGACGGAAGGCAGGCGGCGACGGCAGGGCAGCGCTGGGAACAACGGCGACGGCAGGGCAGCGCTGGGAACAACGGCGACGGCAGGGCAGCGCTGGGAACAACGGCGGCGGCGTTCCTGATCACAGCAACAAGAGGCACAGTGGCGAGAACGAGGCAACGGCGACGGGAGTGAGACAGCGGCGACGGAAGGCAGGCGGCGACGTTCCTGGGCGGCGGAAAAAAAAACGACGGCGGCGCTGGGAACGATGGACGGCGGCGGCGGTCCTGGACGGCGTCAGCACTGAAACCAGCATAGCGGCGGCGCTGGAAACGGCAACGGAGGCGGCACGAGAACGGCGGAAAAAACACTACTTGCACACCAACGATCTCACACGCGGTGGCTCTGATACCATGTAGAAACACGAACCACAAGAAGGGAGCAGAGAAAGAACACACAATATACATGGAAAACCTCAGAAAGAGGTGAAAAACCACGGGGAGGCTCTGACCTAGGGGCAAACCACAACCCTAGGAGAGAGAAAATTATATTCACTTAATTCAACACTTACACATAAGTGACAATATATAGAGGGAGATAGGAGAAGCCGCCTAGGGTACCGAGCCCGCCTCGATACCCGCACCCCATAGAACCGGGTCCAGATATGGACCCGGTTCCCCCAACAACATATTCTAACATGGACAACCAAGCAACCCCCTAGTCAAATATGAACATCAATCGAATTTTCACATACAAAGAATATAATAAAAAGTAAGGTGGAAAGAATTAAATCAAAGTAAAATTAAGCAGTTTGGATCTATAGGTACCAAGTGTCAAAGTACCCATTTTGGGTACGGGTACGGCGACACGGGTACGTGGACCTTACTGAAGTACCCAAGTGACTGTGCATACATAGTAGAGTGACTACAGTCACATAAAAAAAAATTTTCCAAAAAAAAAAACCGATAAAAAAGTTGAAAACAATGAAATAAAAAATAACCGTTTTTCTTTAAAAAAAAATAACTGCTAAATGAATTTTTTGTGTTTTTTTCTCATTATTTTTACGTTATTTTTATCATTACTAGAACATCATTTTTATCATTTGATCAAGTTATTTTTCATGTTTTCTTGTTAGTTTTTCATTTATTTTACTTTTACCTAATTTTTAGTTTTTTTTCTTTTCCAAAAAATTGTCCAATTTTTTACGAAAATTTCTCAAGATTTTCATCTTTCTCGAAAAATAACTGACAAAAAGCTCGCCGTTTAGAATCCAGTAATTTATTTACAAATTACAACTATGGTTTGACCTACTAGAGAGCTTGGTATTTCCTCAGATGACAGAAAATCATAGAGGCAGGAAGTTACATTGCAGACTAACCCTAAATTCAATTTAAATATATGGCCCCAATCTGTCATCGTCTCAGTCAAAGATAAGGCTTAGTACCATGTGGCAATATGGTCTGCCAGTGTAGTCGAGCTTCATATCAGTTCATCAGAATCAACTGAGAATACCCATAACAAAATGTAGAAGCACCAAAACATATGCCCCACAAGGCAAGAGGTTATATTGCAGACATGAAATGGTTATTGAGGCAAACAAAATTCAACATGAACACATGGGCCCGATCCGCATCTCACCCCAAAGTCAAGCTTAGTACATGTGGCAGTCCATGGCTTGCAAGTGTCATGAAGTTTCATATCAATTGAACAGAATCACCTTAGAGTGACTAACTATATCTGTGATTAACATGCTTTGGATTGTACATGTACAGCATCAAAAGCAAAATCCTCCACTGCTACATGCACGGTAACAGACCTCCAGTTCACAAACAAAATATAGTAAGAGCCACACTAAGGAGGTCAACCTCAATTTTTACCATCAACATTCATAATTATATATATACACACACACACAACAAAAATCCTGAAAGAGAAATGTGTGGATGGATTATTGCTGATTCACTATATTTGTGAATCAGATAAAGGAAACTTTCCTTCACAAGGACTCCACAAACTACTTCAAAATACATTTTGCTAGAAAGCACACTTAAACCAAATTAACACTGAGATGCATTTTTTCGAATCATGAAGAAAAAGTAGAGATGCAAAAAAGTAAACAAACTGGGAAAAAAAAAATTAACACATGCAGGACCAGGAGTCTTGGCTTTATACTATAATCTTACCCACAACTGATGCCTCTTCTACCAAGCTAAGTACCTTAGTCGGTCTCACGTCAGCCTCCAACTAAACGTCAGATTGCCACTAACAGAGTGACTAGTTACATCACCTCAAAAGGAGTCCTTCCTATATCAGACACTCTAGATTGGTAGATCACAGAGATGGAACTGGTAAGTGGTAACAGTTGTCCAATTTCAATCACGTCTGAAGAAGGCAAAAGTTTCCTAAGCCCTTGTTCAAGCAGAAACAAGAATTAGGGAAACAACAACGGTATCAAGGTTGAGAAGACGGCTCCATTTTCTGAAGGCTTCAAAAAAACCGGTAGCATGGAGCATTTTTAGCTAATGATATATGACATTGCAAACTTACGGTTCTCAAAAGCTGAAGTTGCCAAGACAATCAGATCTTCTGTACTTCTCATGATTACATTTCACAAAATTGGGATTCACATGACTTGAAATTAAATTTCAGTATCCTAAGAATAAGGATTTCCTACTGTGATCACCTCGATGAATGTCATGATTCCTAGCTGATTCCACTTGCCATCCTCATTCCATGCAATATTAAAGATCTTACTAGTTACTACTATGACCAACTCCTAACCTATGGAAAATGGGTTTGTCTTGATGAATTGGCTAATTTACTAGAGAAGATATCTCAGCTAGTTGCTCTTAATAGCTAAGATAACCATAATTGGAGTGCTATGGTCAACTCTAATTTATGTCGGAGAACAGCACTTAGGGAAAACAATACTGTACTTCCTCTACGACAAATATATGACTTGCTAGCGGAATCCAACCTCATGATCCTTCCAAGCCTCCACACAAACCATATTTGTGTATGTTCTTTCTCAACCTGTTTTCCTAAAAGACTAGCATATAAGACCTGTATTGTCTGGCAGAAAGAAACTTGGCATTGTTTTTGTGTTGGGTCACCTATGCAGTTAAATGCCTGCACCTAGGCTATATAGCTTCCATAGATAAATAATACTCATTTTGGCTGCTTAGTAGATCTCATGTCTCCAAATCAAGCAGCCATCATCTTGTTCATACAGTCAATAGAGATAATACGTTTGGTGCATTTTAGGTCATCACAATGTAGAGATAAGCTCACCAACACTCATTGAACAACGCAAACTTGTGGAAAAAATGACAGTCATAGAACAACAGGAAACGCTGAAGGTTGCAGCCATCAATTCTCTGGGCGACCAGCAAGAGGCACTTGGTGGTTATGGCTGGTCAAATTTGCATAAAATCTCTCCAATTCATCGTGGACCAAACAAGGAAAGCCAGTCTGACTCATTCATACAACACGGAGGAAAAGAGTGACAAAAGAAGAATTTCCCTAAAGAAAATACCTTCATATGTTACAAAAAGTCATGGCTTTCAGACCTTTGATAATAATAGAAAAATTGAGAACTCAGAGATTCAAATTAAAAGTGGACAGATGCAACAGTGAAATAAACATGGTCTAATGTCCCAATACCAGAAAAAAATAGCATCGTAAGATGCAAATGAGTCTATAAAGTTAACAATGGCAAAAAATAAGAGCAAGATCATCACAGCAGATGTGATGGGCTACCAACCATATAATGGAAAAGTTGCACTGTTTAATAAAGGAAAATTAATCTTGCTTTAATTCTAACACATTTTGTTAACCTCACATTGGTAGAGAGAGGCAAAGAGCTGAAACAGTTGCATGGCATGAGAGAAAAAGCAACAGCTAAACTTAAGTGCACATCCTTTTCTTTCACCTCTTTTGCAAATTTGCAATAAGTTTAACTCAAGTCAGCTCACAATGTTTCCAAGTTTACACACTAATTCAAAAATACATGCAAGCAAACGTGGCTCGTTCACATGTATAAGCTTCTCTTTACAGATAACCACCAGCAAACCAACTTTCACTAGAAGGGTTCATTAGCCACAAGTACCAGTCAGTACCCCAAAAAAAAATGATGCACCCCCGTGGGTGGGAGGGTCTCCTTCCCAAGTACCGGCCACATGAAACTGCACCACTTTAAGATGAAGAAAAACATCTCGTGTAGCCAACAAAAGTATTAAGCTCGTCTCAAAATCAACGATGCAATCCAAGAAATAAGACAAAGAAATTATTCTTGAAAATAAATGGAGAACCATTAACATAATATAGAGATATCTAAAGTAGTTTGTTTTTGTCAAGAGCAGGACAATAAACCACACACCGTGACAATTCATCTCATCTTTGTGGCCCCAAAACTTCCCAAAACATTTCAACAAAAAAAGGATCCCAAAAAAAAAAGCATCACCTCCTCCTCGTGGAATGTAACAGGAACAAGATTACCTGCAGAGAAAATTATTTAGCCAATCTCTTGGCTCTTATCTAGGAGGTGGCGGTGGTGGAGCAGGGGGCATATGTGATTTTGCCATACCAACCCATGCAACAATACCAACTGCAAGGATGATCCACCCAAATATATCATATTTGAGGTCACTGCTTTTATTTTTCTTCTTCATTTTCTGTAATAGAAAATCAAATCAATATTAGAGAGAGGGAAGGGGGCACAGGTTTGCCTACAAAAGACACCTAATTTGAGCAAGAACAAATTGTATATTTCTCCACACTGGAACCTGATCCACACATGCACATATACATTTATACATGTGCACATATGCATATGCATGAGTGTACACTACACAACAGGACAAGATAAAAGGTAGTCACAACAGTAATGGTCCTGATCACACACTACCATAGAACTGAAAGAACCAATGAACAAAGTACAAAAGTAACAAACACACCAAATAACTGAACGTAGGAAGTTCAGCACTACTGCAGTCATGTATGCTGAACCATTTTATAGACTTATAATGTTATCTAGGAAATCTGATATGAAGCTTCAAACTAGGCATACACAATATTTTAGGCTTCTAGCATTTTTTAAGTTTTTAAGCTTTTAACAGGACAGATTAAAGAAATAAAGTTAACAAACAGATTAAAGAAAATACAAGCAAAACAAAGCACTGGTAGAAAATGCAGACTACAAAGCTGCAGAAAACAAACTGTTCTACATAAAAAGAAAAAAAATCGAGCCAGCAGGAATAGTGAACAGCAGTACAGGACTGATAATTTCATATGAAAAAAGTTACATGTATCAACAAGGAAAACGCGTTGAAGCAGGGTTCATAGATCATACAAAGCAAAAAAATATGCATCAACACTAAAAAGTGAAAAAGTTGAAGCAAGGCACAAGACACTGCTTCACTAGAGAAATTGGTGGTTGCCAAAAATGTCACCGGAAACTCTTGTTGGGGATATAGAGAACTGGAACAGCCCTTCGGTTTCTATGAAGGGCTCTTCTTTTTCATCATATATACATGATGGTCTTTAAAAAAAAAACTAATTAACAGACAAAAACGAACTCGATCAACTTTGACCAAGTTGAAAAATGTAAAATGTGGCCACAGGTGCACTCACTGCATCCTACACGGTCTCACCTACGTCCAGAGGCATACCCGTACCCATGTCGCACTATGTTAACATGGGCAACTAGCCCAATTTAAGGTATCCGTCTGTTAGACACTGACCCCTTATCAGGTCCACTTGTTTTCTTTTTATGTGGTCATCTTATTTCCTTTGTTTTCTCGTTTTCCATAGTTGCATATTTACAGTCTAAATGAGATCGGTATAGTCGGATAAGGTAATTACTTAGATCTTGTAATAAAGCCCACCCACACCCATTGCAAATGAGATATATAAGCATACATGAGGGAGCAAACCCTAATGCTGAATGAAATCCCATTTGAGAAGTTAGGCTTCTTAGTTTGAGGAGTGGGAATGAGAATGATATGGCAGTAGCTAATAGGATACCAGATCCCACGGGAAGAATCATGGCTCACTAGGCCTTGGCAGCAGTGTAGCATCATCAAGCATAGGTAGACACCACACTGGAAGGCCTCGATGGTAGGATGTAGGTGATGGAGCAGCACTTTGATGGAGTCAACACTCAGATCCATGCGATGTTTACAAAGCAATAGGCATTGGTGAACCTGCCACATGAAGTCCTCCATCAAGGTAATCACCACTCCCCAATTCTAAACATACTGAAATCGAAGCGAAGAAACCATAGGGGAGCATCGAATGAAGTAGGAGGAGCTCGATGGAAGCCGACAAAAATGGAGTTCTCAAAGTTCACCCAGGGAAAAGAAATTAAACACCCTAACTAGAGAGAGAACGTCTATTAGGGTTAGGGTTGTACCCCTTGGGGCTTTTGATTCACCTTTCCGCAGCCATGGCCGCCAGACCTCCAGCAGCCAAGGGTGCTCCGCCGGAGAGCCATTGTTCTCTCATGGATACGTTGTCTGCGATGAGGTCTGCTGAGTGGCCATTACAGCCCCAAGCAGGAAGAGATCAATCGGGCACATCTATTCTAGGCACGGGCCAAACGAAAGAGGAAGACCGGCGTAGACCTTCACTGAAAACCTGGGCGGAGCGCCTTGTGAGAGTATCCATGGAAGAGGACGAGCATGGAGAGCCACTCGAAGTGGAGACATATGATACCTGCTCGAAAGTGTATATCACATGGGAAGATTTGGAATGAATGAAATGCCTTTTTCGCTGGTCTGCTGCTTCATAGGAGGCAACTCGAAACGTGGAATGGAATACTCTTTCATTATCGCTGGACTTCATTGTCTCTGGTCTGAGGTCAGTAACCCTCGCTTCTTATTCCTAAGCAAAGGTGCTTTCCTTGTTAGAGTTGATAGTCAGCATGAATTTGCAATGATTCTTCGCACGGGAGCCTAAAGATTGGGTAGGAAAACCCTAGTTCCTAGCCGCTGGACACCAGGCATGTCTCGTAATGTTCAAGACCCGGTTATAATTCCTATTTGGTTTCGATTACCTTATCTTAAAACCTACTTGTGGAATCCTAGGGTGTTTCAGGGTATCGCCGCATCCCTCAGGTGAGTTCTTATGGAAGTCGACCCTTTCTCCCGTACTCTGGTGAGAGAAGATTTCGCATGTCTAAGGATCTCTATTCCCTTAAACTTCATCCCTAAGACTGCCATCGAGCTCTACATGGCAGGAGAAAAGCCGTTGTGCAAGAAATCGTCTATGAAGAATGTTTTAAAATCTATATGCCTTGCAAAACGAATTATCACTTCACTGACAACTGCACAATCCTAGATGCCAAATCTTGTGAAATCAGTTCTCCTCCCCCCATCTCCTCTAGTTGGACTGAGGTAAAGATCCTCAGGCAATCTCTTCCCAAAAAGTCCTCAAAGACAAACAGGACCTCTGATCCGAAAACCCAAATGGATTCCTCCAACCACTTTGAAGTGTTGGATAAGCTCCAGCAAGGAGGTCGGTCAATCAACTGAACAAATCGCAGGCCAGGGCCAGCCATTGGGCACTTGGGCGGATGACAAGGGGAACACATCCTCTCTTCAAGGGCTGATTATTCCCCCACCTAAGGAGATAGATTCCTAGAGACCTACACAAGCGACATCACCCAAGGCGATTAGTGAGGCTGCTTCGCCAAATTCCTCCACTAGCAACCTGCTCAGGCCCCTACAGCACAGCTTTAATGCAGGGTCTGTAGCTGTGAGCACCCCGCCCTCTTCAAATCACTCCAGATGGAACGGAACCCACACACTAACAAATGGAGTCAAATTTCGGTGGACTTGCAAGGCTGAGGGACAGAGGACCCAAAACATCCCAGAACAGCGAAAGTGATCAAATGGACCAAGGGAAGCACAAGCGTGCAAGAAAACCCTTGGAGGAGCTGAGTAACTTTCTCCTTGTGCAGCGGACCGATCAGCATGAGGGGATGCAACAAAAACAAAGCATCGACTTAAATCTGTTAGCCAACGCAGGCACCACGGGAGTGGAGATTGAGGACCAAGATCGGTGCATGAATCGTCTGCCAGATCAAACCTTCAATGCCTTGAAGTCTTATGAAATACCCAAAACTCCATAGCATATGCTCTTGGATCAGGCAAACGCCTCGACGAAGGGTGCAGAACGTGGGCAACAGTACTCAGGTCAGTTACTGGGAGACCCGACCATTGAACTGATTTTGAAATCGCCATCCCCAGAAGAGGAGTTGGTGCTAGATAAGCACTGCTAGTTGCTAGGGTGTCCCTGTTCTTTTCACCTTCCCCCACTCTTATCTCGTGCGTATCTTATTTTGGAATGTACGTGGGTTGGGCCGAGCAGCGGCTAGAAGAGATCTTAACTCAATTATACATGATTTCTCTCCGGATATATGCGTTTTTGTTGAGTCGTTGTTATCTTCTTATAAATTCGAGGTTGGAAAAGAGTTTTCCCACACCACGCTTTTATATCTAATTCAGACTTGTGTAATAATGTGGCTAGGATTATTCTCTGTTGGAACCTTGCCACCATCTGTGTTCGCCTCCTTCATGTGGATCAGCCTTGGATTGCTGTTGAATGCTGATGCCATAGCACAGGGCACTCATTCTTATCTGAGTATACCTTCACCCCAACCAGCTGCTCCACAGCCTGGATTTTGACCATCTCAGTGCTTTTCTTTCCATTTTGCAAGGCCCTATTGGTATCATAGGAGATTTCAACGCAATGAGAAATGAAAAGGACAAGACAGGTCAGCCCCCAAATCGTCAAAGCTACGATTATTTTCATTCTTTTATGTGTAGGTTTGGTCTGGGTGTTGGAGTAATAACCGCCTTGGTAACCGTCACATTCATTGTCGCCCGGACTGGGCATCGGTGAACCAGGATTGGGACAATGTACCATGCCGACCAGCTAGGCTCAAGATGCTCCCACGTACCACATCCGATCACAACCCATTACAGCTCACTATCCTTAAGCCTCACAAAAGATTGAGTGGTAAGGGTTTATTTAAGTTTTTCAATAGCTGGACTTTACAAGTTGGCTGTGAGTAGGTGATCGCAGAGGCTTGTGCTATTGAAACCCGGGATTGCAGAATGATCTGTCTTATCCATAAGTCCATAGAGCTCTTTCTCAATGGAATGCTGCTTCCTGCGGTCGCGTGGGGTACCGTACTGCCATCCTAAGAAAAGATCTAGATCTCATTGAGGCCCATCCTGAAAGTGCTGGAGATATTGATGGGCAGCGGGAATGCCTTCTTAGGAAAGAATTGCATTAGTCCCTAGATGAAGAATATTTTTTCTAGAAGCAAAAGCAAGGATCATGGGGCTATCTGATGGGGACAAAAATACAATATTTTTCCAAGCTCAGGCTAAGTTCAGATTCAAAAGGAATCCAATATCCACTATCACGGGCAGATCGGCTATAGCCACAAACCCCGATCACATTCATAATCTTCGCACTGACTACTTTGCGGACTGTTATAACAGGGATTCCTCGAATGCTCAGATGATGGATGGCTGTGAAAGAGGTTCTTGTGTCTCTGCTAGGGAAGCCGAGATGTTGGCAAAAGCCCATTGAGGATTGGGAATAAAGAAGGCTGTTTTCGATTCAAACAGCGACAAGGCCTCAGGGCTTGATGGGTTCACAGCAGGGTTTTTCAAAACTTATTGGGAGATTGTGGGTTCAAATGTCAGAGTTGCTATTAAGCATTTTTTTTAGCACTGGTCAGCTAGTCAGAAAGGTTAACATATCTAATTTTGTCCTTATCCCTAAATTCCAAGGTGCACTGAACACCAAGGGTTTCTGCCCGACAGCTCTATGCAATTCTACCTACAAGTTTATTACCAAGATAATGGTAAACCGGATGAGAGGGATTTTGGGCAGAATTTTGGGCAAGGAGCATTTTCTTCCAAATAGACAAATCCACGAGCATATTCCCATGGCGCATGAGCTGGTAAACAGCCTTGACCAGCACAATGGTGCGCCTCTCCTCCTCAAGCTTGATTTATCTACAGCTTATGACTGGGTTAACTATGAATTCCTTGAACGTGTTTTGCATAGTCTTCGTTTCCCTTCAAACTGGATTCACAAAATCATTGCATATATTGATAGTGTAGCCTATGCAATAATTCTAAATGGAAGGGAAGGACCCTTTTTTGACGGAAAGAGAGGTTTGAGGCAGGGAGATCCCCTCTCTCCCTACCTCTTTTTGATAGTTATGAAGATGTCCATCTGTAAGCTTAAATTCAAACAAGGTAATGGCCAGCTTGAGATTCCCTAGCCGAAGGGGCTCTATCTATTCCTACAGCGTTAGCTTTGGCAGATGATCTACTCTTGTTCTGTAGAGACAAATCCTGTTAAAATATAAATCCTTCACCAGCACGTTGAAGAGGAGTCTCTTAGGATTCCACCTCCTTGTAGAATGTGTTAAAATATTTAATGTCCTTGTAACATGTGAAGAGTCTCCTAGGATTCTATGTTATAGTTAATATCCTTGTTATATGGGAAGTCTCCTAGGATTCTATGTTGTAGTTAATATCCTTGTAATATGTGAAGTCTCTTAGGTTTCTATGATGTAATTAATGTCCTTGGAGCTTGTGAAATCTCCTAGGATTCTACGATTGGAGACTCTTAGAATTCTGAAAATGAGATTATAAATAGAGGCCGTGCAAACCATTTTGGCTACGGCTTCTTCTCCTCAGTTTCTTCTTGTTTTCATTCTCTCTCTCTCTCTCTCTCTCTCTCTCTCTCTCTATCTTCCTGCATGAGTGCTGTTTTCGGGTTACAGATATTGGTGCTACATTTTTATCATGGTATCAAAGCGCCAGGTTACGTTATCTCTACCAAACGAAATGCCCAAACAGGTCTGATCTGGTTAGAACTCTTTTCTCATCTTGTCTCTATCCTGAATTTACTTTTCTCTTGCGCAATTCTTGTTCCTTTTTCTTCTTGCTTACCAAGGACACATCTTGTTATATCGTGTCTTCTTTCCCTCTCATCTTCTACCTATATACCATTCCTTTCTGCTGTCATGGAAAACCTTTCACATTCTGGCATGTCCTCAAGTTTTCTTCCTCACCTTATTACCGAAAAACTCAACCATGAGAATTATCTGATCTGGAAAAGGCAAATTATGCCTTTCATAAGAAGTCAAGGCCTCTTTGGACATCTCGATGGTTCAACAAAGGCTCCACCAATATCCGTCTTACAGGAAATAAAAAATGAGGCAAGAGAAGTTATTGTTGTTCATGAAGACAACAATCCTGAACATGCTATGTGGATGAGACGTGATCAAAGTCTGGTTGCGTATATTTTGTCCACTTTATCTCAACAAGTGTTACTTTCAGTTTCTGATGATTGTACTGCAGAAGAATTATGGGAAACCCTTGTTGATACCTTTTCCCAAATATCAGAAGCTCGAATTATGTACTTAAAGAAAGAATTTCAGAATTTGAGCAAAGGTTCAACGTCTATCATGGATTATTTGGGGCGTATTAAGGCCGTCGCAGACCAACTTGCTGCCTCAGGGAATAACATTTCTGATAAGGAAAAGGTGCAGCAAACCTTGAATGGACTTGGGCATGATTATCATGCTTTTATTACAGCTCTTGAGGTCCTTCCTGTTCTACCTTCCTTCAACGAACTACAAGGTAAACTTCTCCAACATGAAATGAATATGAAAAGAGTCATTGAAAGGACTAATCAAGGGAACTCCCAAAATGTGTTGGCTATGAATGTAAAGTTTGGTAAGAGCCATGGGAACTCCAACCATGGTGGTCGTGGCATTCTACCAACACCACATAACCAAGGTATGTCTCCTTTGGATACTTCAAGAAAAATACCAATTTGTTTTCAGTGTAACAAGAAAGGACACATGAAGGCACAATGTTGGTTTAATCCTCAAAATAAAAACAAAGGGGTAAGACATGATTATAAACAAGGAGGACAAAGTTCTAAATCCACCGCTGAAGATATGCAACAGCTATTGATGGCCGCATTCTCAAAGATGACTATAAAGCAAAATGAGCAGGGAGAATGGTTCTTGGATTCAGGTGCAGCTACCCATGTGACAGGAAATGCAGGTAAATTGACTAACTTATCCCCTCATTACGGTAGAAGTTGCATTATAACAGGTGATGGAAAATCTCATCCTATTACACATATTGGAAATGCACATATTCCATTGTCATCCTCGTCTCTATCATTGTCTAATGTTGTTCTTGCTCCCAATATCAAAAAGAACATCATATCCATTTCTAAACTCATTGATGATACAAGCTCTTCTGTTGAATTCACACCTTCTTCTGTCTATGTCAAGAACCTCCAAACGAAGAAAATGTTCGCTAGAGGGGAGCGTCAAGGGAATATGTACGTCCTCAAGGAATGTCTACCCAAGGATTCATCCACTTTTGATATAGGATTGAAGACATTTTCTCTTTCTCATAATGCGTCATCAGTGCCAAGTTCTTGCCATTTTCAATCAAAAGTAAGGGGCCCTAACCAATTTTTGGAGTCTGATTTGTGGCATAGTCGGCTAGGACACTGTGGTCGACATTTCATTGAAAAACTTGTCACAGATAGTCTCATTCCAAGATCAAGTTTACCTCTTACTTCAAGTGTCAAAAAATGTTCAAGTTGTGGACTTTGTAAGAGTCATGTTTTACCTTTCCATAATATAAATCAAAGGGCTTCCAAACCTTTTGAAACTATTTTTTCTGATGTATGGGGGCCAGCCCCTATTGATTCCATGTCTGGGTCAAGATATTATGTCTTATTCATTGACTCTTACTCACGTTTCACCTGGATTTACTTCATGAAACACAAATCAGAAGTACCTCACATATTTCGAAACTTCTATGCCATGATTCAAACTAAATTTTCATCCAATGTGGTGCATTTTCAATGTGATGGAGGGGGAGAATATTCATCGCTTGATTTTATTGAATTTCTACGTGAAAAAGGGATAACTAGACAAATTTCCTGCCCTTACACACCACAACAAAATGGTGTAGTTGAGCGGAAACATCGACATATAGTTGAAAGCGCCATGAGCATGATGCATGATACTAATGTGCCCATTTCCTTGTGGACTGAAGCCTTCCATACTGCTGTATACATAATAAATTGTTTGCCTATGACACTCTTGATGTCTAAATCGCCATATTTTACACTCTTAGGCAAACAACCTGATTACAAGAACTTGAAGGTTTTTGGTTGTGTATGCTATGTTCACGTTGATGCTGCCTTGAGGAACAAGTTTCAAGACAAAGCTATTCAATGTCGATTCGTTGGATATGCTGATGAATATAAAGGTTTTCGATGCTATGATCCAACAACTAAACGTATCAAAACTTCAAGAAATGTCATTTTTGATGAACATAGTTTTGATAATACAAATGAAATGCCTATGACCATTGAATCTTATGATCCCTGGACCAGTACACAGTTATTCAATGCAGATCCTGTTATAGAAAATGATGTGCCTCAAAGTGAAGATTCAGAGAGAGCAATACAACCGTCGGATATGGCTCAAAGTGAAAATCAAGAAGATCCAACACAGTCATCAAGTCATCACGAAAACAATAATGAACAGAGCAACGATGCACATCGGTATTCGGGTCTTATCTACAGTCGACGACTAAGGGACAGAGATGCTCACAGTGAAGAAGACGACATGCCCCACCTTAGAAGATCCCAACGCATTCGTCATCCCATTCACAGGTGGGTTAGCTATGATTCTTTATCACTTGATTTTCAGTTATTCATGGCAAAAGTTGGCAAGGAGGAAGAACCTACTTCATTTGATCAAGCATCAAAATCACATCATTGGAGAAAAGCTATGAAAGAAGAAATGGATGCCTTGCATGAATGTGGAACATGGGAGATCGTTCCGAGGCCACACGAAAAGAACGTAGTGGGCTCCAAATGGGTATACAAAATTAAATACAAACCTGACGGCAGCATAGAAAGACACAAAGCAAGGTTAGTAGCAAAAGGGTTTACACAACAATATGGAGAAGATTATGATGAGACATTCAGCCCTGTGATCAAAATGGGAACAATTCGCGTGATTATATCATTGGCAGTTGAATATGGATGGAGACTACATCAAATGGACGTGAAGAATGCTTTTCTTCATGGTGATTTAAGGGAGGAAGTATATATGGAACAACCTCCAGGATACACGAAAGGAGACTCTCATGCATGGGTTTGCAAACTAAGAAAATCTATTTATGGACTTAAACAGGCCTCACGTTCGTGGTTTGACAGTTTCTCTTGCAAGATTCAAGAATGTGGTTTTCAGAGATGTCCTCTAGATCACTCTCTTTTCATTTATCGAAAGGAAAACATATTTACTTTACTTCTTATATATGTTGATGATATTGTTATCACAGGCAATTCAGAAAAACACATAGAAGAAGCTAAAGTTTTGATGATGCAAAACTTCAAAATGAAAGAGCTTGGTGATTTACGATTCTTTCTTGGAGTGGAGATTGATAGGCACAATAATCGCCTCACATTGACACAACAGAAATACACGTTGGATTTGTTGAAAAAGTCAGGTATGTCTGATTGTAAGCCTGTTGGAACTCCTAGTGTTCTAAATCAAAGACTAAGTGCTCAAGATGGGGAGTTATATGAAGATCCTACGCAATATCGAAGTATTGTTGGGGCACTTCAATATCTTACATTTACTAGACCAGATATTATATATGCTGTGAATCAAGTATCCCAATTTATGCATGCACCTAGAGATACTCACATGGATGCTGTCAAAAGAATATTAAGATATCTTAAAGGGACAGCAGGAGATGGCTTAGTTTATGGTAAGAGTGAAAATAAAACTACTGGACATCAACTTATGACATTCACAGATGCAGATTGGGCTGGAGATCCCGATCAAAGAAAGTCCATTTCTGGTTTTTGTATTTTCATTGGACGTAATCTTGTGTCTTGGAGTTGTCGAAAGCAAAAGGCAGTAGCAAGATCCAGCACTGAAGCTGAATACAGATGCATGGCTGCAGGTACTGCTGAAGTTACATGGGTTAGACATTTGCTAGAAGACATTGGAGAAAAGATTAAAACATCAATGTTAATGTGCGATAATCAAAACGCTATTAACATTGCCTTTAATCCCGTACAACATGGTCGAACAAAGCACATTGAGATTGATCAACACTTTGTTAGACAAAAGGTGGAAGACAAGGAAATTCAGCCTATTTATGTTCGTACAGATGAACAAGTTGCAGACTTATTTACAAAAGGATTAACAAAGGAACGATTCTGGTTTCTAAAAGGCAAGTTGTACATGGTGCAAAACCATGCACAACTTGAGGGAGGGTGTTAAAATATAAATCCTTCACCAGCACGTTGAAGAGGAGTCTCTTAGGATTCCACCTCCTTGTAGAATGTGTTAAAATATTTAATGTCCTTGTAACATGTGAAGAGTCTCCTAGGATTCTATGTTATAGTTAATATCCTTGTTATATGGGAAGTCTCCTAGGATTCTATGTTGTAGTTAATATCCTTGTAATATGTGAAGTCTCTTAGGTTTCTATGATGTAATTAGTGTCCTTGGAGCTTGTGAAATCTCCTAGGATTCTACGATTGGAGACTCTTAGAATTCTGAAAATGAGATTATAAATAGAGGCCGTGCAAACCATTTTGGCTACGGCTTCTTCTCCTCAGTTTCTTCTTGTTTTCATTCTCTCTCTCTCTCTCTCTCTCTATCTTCCTGCGTGAGTGCTGTTTTCGGGTTACAGATATTGGTGCTACATTTCTATCAAATCCTAAGTCACCAACTGTCTTAAACAAGTTTTTTGGAATTTTGAATGCACAGTGGGGTTGATGTGCAACCCAAATAAACCCACCGTTAGTCCCTTCAATGTCAACCCCCGAACAACTACAGCTTGCACGGCTAATCTAGGATGGGCCATTATAGAACTCCCTAGCACGTACCTGGGCCTCTCCCTCTTCTATGGTAAGCTCACAGTTTCTATGTGTACACCGCTCATTGAATGAATGGTGTTGAAGTATGTTAGATGGGTCTCGGGACCGGGTCCGGATCCGTATCCGATCCAACTTGTAGCCCTTGTTGGGCATTATTTAAGTTGTGTAACCCTAATCCTTATGGTGTGAATGAAAGACAAAGGAGAGAGAGAGTCTGGCGGCTAGTGGGCACCGGCTCCTCCTCATTCGTGGTTTTTTTCCTCTTGTTGAGGGTTTTTCCACGTTACATCGTGATCGTTGTTTCTCTTCCTCTTCTTGTTCGTGTTTCTACATGGTATCAGAGCCGACGAGTTTGGGAAATTTTTAGGGTTTGTGAAGTTCCAACCCTAATATCTCTCACCGCTACCATCGCCACCACTGCAGTCACCGCCGCCGCTGCCGCTGCCACTACCGCCGCTGCCGCCGCCGTTGCTGCAGCAGCCACCGCCGCCGGTGTACCCAATACCACTGTCGCTGTTTCCGCCGCCGCCGGTGTCACTCTTTGCGCCATCGCAGCCACTCTTGCGGCGTCGCTCTTGCGCCGTCGCTCTTGTGTTGTTGACCGTCGCCGTCACCGTTGTCCCTTGCGCCACTGCCTTTTGCGCCGTAGTCTTGCTTCCCGAAGAAGAAAGAAGATATGCGTGCTTAGGCGCTTCCTAAGCTTGCCTCCCCCTATTCATGTCACTTCCTAGGGGTCTTTTGCAAATCCGGTGAAGTGCATCCGCCTCTTACCTGCAATATATTGCTTGGTTGATCTTTGATTCCATCTTCTTGTTTTTGTTTGGCGCCCACCGTGCAAGAAGAGGTGGCTGGTCCGTGACTTGGTAGAGGACGTAAAGGAGGAGAGGAGCGTAACTTGAGGATTGCCTCAACGTTTGCCAGCGCTCCGGCGATCGCATCCCCCTTTCCTTACAAAAGACCGGGGTTAAATTGGTCTTACGGGTGAAGGCTTTCCTCGTCTCGAAGTTGATTTCCTATTCACTTCTATACCTTGATACTTGTTGGGTTTTGCCTCTTGGATCTTGTTTCCAGCAAGGAGAACGTGTGGCGAAACCTCTACCCGTGGGAGATTGCAGCCCGAGAGAGAGAAGGCACCGCTTCCGTCGAGCGACATCGACGATCGTTTCCCCCAATCGACATTCTGTTCACTCTTGGGGCTGATTGGGAATCCGGATATTACTGCCCGTTGGTGCTCTCTGTTGTCATCGGTGCATCTCTTGTTGCCTCCTGTTGGACTATCTGTGATTATGGCAGCTTCTTCATCTATAGACGTTATGGCGGATTGCCGTATGGGAGAGTGGATCATTGATAGTGGCGCTACTCACCACATGACCGGCGATCCTAAGGTCTTTCATGGGTATAAGCTTTCATCAGGAAAGGATCGTGTTTCCCTTGCCGATGGTTCATCTATCTCTGTGGCTGGAAAAGGGAGTCTCCCACTTTTGAACAAGTTCTTAGTCCACAATGCTCTACATGTTCCTCATATTCCCTTGAATCTCTTGTCGGTTAGCAAGATCACGAAGGAGTTAAATTGCGAACTTATATTTTCCGCTGATCGCTGTGTTATGCAGGACTTGGTGACAGGGAAGAGGATTGGGATTGGCCTAGCTTCTGACGGGCTCTATCGTTTACCTATGCGTGCTGCTCAGGCTCTCATGACGGCAGTCAGCCAAGCCACGAAGAATAGAGAGGACTCCCTTCAGTTGCTTCTACGGTGGCATGAGCGCCTTGGACACTTGCCTTTTGGCCTTCTTAGACAGTTGTTTCCTGATATATGTTCCAGGTTAGATATGACTATGGTGTCTTGTGATGTCTGTCACCTGGCCAAACATGTTAGGGCTTCGTACCCATTGTCTAGCCATCGGTCTAATGAGGTATTTGCCATGATTCATTCTGATGTGTGGGGGCCTGCAGGGATTCCTTCTTGTCATGGTTTTCAATATTTTATCACCTTTATAGATGATTATTCTCGTAACACTATTGTCTACTTGCTGAAAGACCGTAGTGAAGTTCCTACTGTCATAGAGACTTTCATTGCCTATGTGGAAACTCAATATGGAGCATCTGTTAAGACATTTCGATCTGACAATGCTCGAGAGTATATGTGCCAGTCTGTTGATAGCTTCTTTCGAAAAAAGGGAATTGTTCATGAGACTTCCTGTAGTTATACCCCTCCTCAAAATGGAGTTGCTGAACGAAAAAATCGTCAGTTATTGAATATGACTCGGGCTCTTCTTTTTCAACGTCATGTTCCAAAAAAGTATTGGGGGGATGCTGTGTTGACCAGTGCGTATCTTATAAACCGGTTGCCTAGTCACGTGTTGAATGGGAAGACGCCTCACTCTCTGTTACCGGGGACTCGTGAACCTTTCTCTCTTCCACTCAGAGTTTTTGGTTGTGTTTGTTTTATTCACAACCATAGTCCTCACATTAAAAAGCTTGATCCAAGATCTATTAAGGGCATTTTTTTAGGGTATTCTCCCACTCAAAAAGGGTACAAGTGTCGAGACCCTTCCACTGGTCGGGCCTATGTTACCAAAGATGTCACTTTCCTTGAACATGTTTCCTATTTTGGTGAGAATCCTCTTCAGGGGGAGTACTCTATGTCACGGGAAGAGTATTCTCCGAGTCAGGAAATTCAGTTTACAGATTTTTTGAACTACAGGCGTGACTCTGTTGGTCCATCTAGTGATGTGCATGAACAAGAGAAAAATGGTCCATCTAGTGAGGTGCATGAACAGGAGAAAAATGGAGAGTGTTCCACTGAGGCAGAAGAGAAGTGCAATCGTTTATTTGGGCAAGTTTACTCTAGGCGAAGAGTTTGTACAGATGAGATGACAGGTGGTGAGAATTCTACTCCCAATCCAATTAGTCCTTCCTTGGATGACCCAAGTCGTGCGCAGAAGCAACCTGTTGAAGAAGAGATTCAGACTGTTGCTGCTAGTGAAGAGCTTCCCATCGCCCTGCGAAAGGGTGTCAGGTCATGTACTCAACATCCTATTGGTAACTTTGTTTCATATTCTAGACTGAGCAAGGACTACAAATGCTTTGTATCTTCTCTTTCTTTGACTATGATTCCCAGGAATGTTGCTGAGGCTCAGAGTGATCCTAAGTGGACCTATGCTATGCAAGAAGAGATGGAAGCCTTGCGAAGAAACATGACATGGGAAGTTGTAAAGATTTCTGAGGCGGCTCACTTGGTTGGATCTAAGTGGGTCTACACCATCAAGTACAAACCAGATGGGAGTGTTGAAAGATACAAAGCTCGTCTTGTGGCCAAGGGGTTTAGTCAGAAATATGGGATTGATTATTTAGAGACCTTTGCTCCTGTTGCGAAGATGAAGACGGTCAGAGTCATTATCTCTTTAGCTGTGATGAAGGAGTGGAAGATGTACCAACTTGATGTCAAGAACGCATTTCTCAATGGAGACCTTGAAGAGGAAGTATATATGTGTATGCCTCCAGGATATGAGGAACCTGGAAAATGTTGCAAGCTAAGGAAAGCTTTATATGGGCTCAAGCAATCTCCTCGAGCATGGTTTGAACGACTCAGACTTGTCATGAGACAATGTGGATACCATCAAGGGAATGGAGATCATACACTTTTTGTAAAGAGAAATAAGCAAAAGGTTACTATTCTGTTGGTATATGTTGATGATATGATTGTCACAGGTGATGATGAAGATGAAATAATGAAGTTAAAGAAACTGTTGGCGATCGAGTTTGATCTTAAGGACCTTGGTAAGTTGAAATACTTCCTTGGCATAGAAATTGCTAGGTCTGGGACTAGCCTTGTGCTAAATCAACGGAAGTACACTCTAGATTTGTTAAAGGAGACTGGGAAACTAGGGTGTAGACCAGCTTCTACTCCTCTAGATGCTGGCCATAAGCTAAGTCTGAGAGACGGGGAGCCACTCTGTGAAGAGGCAAAAAGAAGATATCAATGTCTTGTAGGGAAGTTAATTTATCTTACTCTCACTAGACCTGATATTACCTTTGCTGTGAATGTGATGAGCCAGTTCATGCATGCTCCCACGGATGCCCACTTGAAGGCTGTTGACAGGATCTTGTGCTACTTGAAGAGGAATCCTGGCAAAGGTCTCTTATATGTCAAGCAAGACACTCTTGGGATTGAAGGTTATTCAGATGCAGACTGGGCAGGCTGTATTGACACTAGGAGGTCCACCTCTGGCTATTGTATTTATTTGGGAGGGAATCTCATAGTGTGGAGAAGTAAAAGGCAAGATGTTTGTTCGCGTTCCAGTGCTGAAGCAGAATACAGAGCTGTTGCTATGGGAGTTTCTGAGCTTTTGTGGCTGAAAGTATTGTTGACTGACATTGGTATAAAAGTTGAAGAACCAATGAAGATGTATTGCGATAACAAGTCTGCAATTAACTTGGCCAACAACCCTGTGCTTCATGACAGAACAAAGCATGTTGAGATTGACCGACATTTCATTCGAGAGAGAATTGATGCTAAAGAACTTATACTTCCTTACATGAGATCTGAAGACCAAACGGCTGATGTTCTGACGAAGGCTTTATCTTCAACCTCATTTGAGAGAAATGTATCCAAGTTGGGCATGTTTGATATGTATGCCCAACTTGAGGGGGAGTGTTGAAGTATGTTAGATGGGTCTCGGGACCGGGTCCGGATCCGTATCCGATCCAACTTGTAGCCCTTGTTGGGCATTATTTAAGTTGTGTAACCCTAATCCTTATGGTGTGAATGAAAGACAAAGGAGAGAGAGAGTCTGGCGGCTAGTGGGCACCGGCTCCTCCTCATTCGTGGTTTTTTTCCTCTTGTTGAGGGTTTTTCCACGTTACATCGTGATCGTTGTTTCTCTTCCTCTTCTTGTTCGTGTTTCTACAAATGGAAAGGAAGTTATATGGATGGAAAATGAACATGTTGTCTTATGTGGGTAGAATTTGTTTGGGTAAAAGTGTTCTCTCACATATTATTCTATATTGGGCTAGAGCGCTAAAGCTTCCTGCAAGTACCACTCAAAGATTGGATAAACTCTTGGCTAATTTCATCTTGGGCTGACTCGGTTGACCAACATCACCCACATAACATTAGTTGGAAGGCCCTTTGCAACCCTTGGGAGGAGGGTGGTATCAACATTGAAAACCTGCATTACCTGGACAAGCGATGTTGATTCAATGGGCTTTTAAAGCCTACTGTGGTGACTCTTTGTGGTGTGATTTGGTCAAGAAAAAGCACCTTACACGGAATAGTCTTTCGTTCCCCAAGAGGGCAGCCAATTTTTCGACTATGTGGAAATCCATCCTTTGGTCTTGGACTGATATTGGACATCTTATTCAATGGAAGCTTGGAGATGGGAAGAGTACCAACTTCTGGTTCGACTCATAGGGATGGGGTATCATTCACAGATGGCTTCTTGGATCTGATTTTGGGGCAGCTAAAAGGCATCTAGACAAATCAGTGGCCCAAATTAAGGTTGAAGAAGATCACTTCAAGGCTGATATGAATCTGCCATGGCTTGTTCATGTGATGGATGGATTCTGTCCAGCTAAACAATGGCCAGATACTCTTTGGTGGGGGGATTCAAATGCTTCTTCTCTTTCTTGTAAAGAATTTACTACCATATTAGGAAGTGAAGAGCCCAAACAGACTGGAAGTGATACCTCTGGTATTGTAAGGTCCTTCCAGTGTGATTTGGTTTAGAATATCTCGCAGCCCACAACAGGCTGACCACACTTGATAGATGCAAGAAACTTAAATTGGCTCTTGCGAACCAATGTGTGCTATGTCAGAAGGATGAAGAGTCTGCTCCTCATTTGTTCCTTTTTTTGAATATGAACCAAGATGATCTGGAAATGGGTTGGAACAAAATTTGGAAGAGGATTGCCGCTAGGGGACGATGTGATTGAAACTATTACTAAGTGGAAGGAAAGTAGCTACAAAATAGGATGCAAAACTGATGTGTGGAACGCTATTTTGCCAATGGTAATAGGAAACATCTCGAAAATCAGGAACCAGGTGAGTTATGGTGAGGCTATTCCCCTTCCAGGCAAGATATCGAAGGCCATTTGGCAGGATGCCCAACTTATTTGGGATAAGCTGTTGTCCAAAAACAGCTTGCACGAACAGAATATGAACTGGTTTGCAACAGGCGTTGAAGCGGAAGATGGCAGATTGGTTCCCCCTTCACCGTTCCATGCCCACCTCCCGATCCTTCACAACCAGGACGTGTTCAAAATGGCGTATGGTATTTTTGACCCAAACAGGCAGACGGCACTTGCTGGTCTGATCACCCTGAAACAATTCAATATAAGAGCTTACCTGAATGCTTTGGAAGAGATCACCTTGTGGCTCTTAAATGTCTCAAGTGAAGTTCAGGTCATGGTTGGGCCCAAACATTGAAGATCTCATACCAAATGATTACTTTCTAACCCCCATAAAGCTGACATTTACAACTCTTTATTCATCTGCTGCAGGAATTTTGCTTGCATTTCTTCTGGCAACCCTTGTAGCCCTATGGGGTCAAATCTACATGGGACATCATGCCTTATTAAGTTAGGTGGGCCATTTTTTTATGAATAAAATTTTGGGGGCTAACCTCGGCAGGCTTTGCATCGGAAAGTTCACCTGGGAGGGTTCCCCTAAGTTGGGTGTTCCTATCAGAACAATATTTTGATTGCCAAAGGATTACTGGCGAATAGAGGGTGACCCATGCCGCCATTCATTTTGAAGGTCCAGACATTAGCTAGTAGCCTAGTACCATTGGCTACTGGCACATCAAGGAAACTTATAGTTGGGATACCCTCGTGGAGGCACAGTCATGAAGTATCAAGAACAGTTTGAGAGACTAAATAACGTGGTGCGAAGTTGGCCCCAAGAAGCCTTCATTGGGGCTTTCATCAGTGGGTTGAAGGAGAAGTTGATTATCAAAGTGCAAGTGATGAGACCTCGAAGCTTGTCAGAATGCTTTGAAATGGCCTAGATAGTAGAGGAGAAATTCACATGCCTTCATTTGTCCAACAAAACTTCAAGGAGAACAGGGGATTTCTGTGAGGGATAGCCAAAATAGAGGCCCCAACGGCGCCTACGACAGGAACCAAGACCACTGTCGTGCCTAGACAAGTCATGCGACATCTTACGTCAAAGCAAAATTGAAAAGAAATGCCGGCAGGGCGTTTGCTTCCACTATGATCGTCCATGGGTGTCAAGCCACAATTGCAATAGCTACACATGTATCTTGCTGAGGAAGAGGATGCACCTCCAAACGAGAATGATGAACTATCAGGAGCAGAGGAAATGGTGATGCCAGGACAGCAGCTACCACCAGAAACTTCTGTTCATGCACTACCGGCAATGAGGTGCCATAGTTGACGAGAGCAATGTTGTAAAAAGAGTATCATAAGTCGTATCAGTCAAGCTAATAAATACGCTGTATCTTAAAGTATCGTATGTGTATCACAAAGATATTTTTAAATTCAAAAAAAAATTAAAAAAAAAAAGAAAAAAATCAGATAAATCAAGAAAAATAAAACATATATTTTTTTAATGAAAAAAACATGTTACACATAATGGCAGGCTTATTATAGGTATGAACTTACTTCAAAAACATTAATAAGTGGGTCATAATATCATATAGCAACACAACATGAACTAAGACATCAAGAAAACAGAATTTATAAGATGATTTACATAATAACTCATAAGTCATAAGATCCATAACACATCAAAAACCAAGTTTTACGTACACTATACATCACATCACAAGACAAAATTGTTCAATGTTAATGCAAATAACAAATGAGAACAGCTTCATTCATAATCTTTATCATCTCATTCTCATTTTCATCTTTCGTAGAAGATATAAACCCTCTTTATATAAATAAGAATCAACCATCCATGCATCAGCTTCATTCATAATCTTTATCATCTCATTCTCATTTTCATCTTTCGTAGAAGATATAAACCCTCTTTATATAAATAAGAATCAACCATCCATGCATAAATCTGCCCTCAAATTGACAATTTCATGGTGAAACTGATTATTCCTTTTGAAAATTGCCACAATTTTCCCCTTCTTCAACTATTAAATATGTTCAGAAATGAAGAGAAACGCAAGTTTTAAACATTAGTTTGAAAAGGGGTGGTTTTAACCCCATATTTTTCAAAATAGACATGTATGCGATACGGGGTGTATTGCCCTATATCATACGATACAAGCTGTGTATCACACGATACACGCGATACACATACGATACACCACCTGTTTGCGATATAAATGGTGTATCGTATCGTGAATTTAAAATGATACGGTCCCATATCGTACGATACATACAACACTGGATGAGAGTAGAGGATGACTACAGGGTCATCAGGTGAGTGTATTGGTGGACATTGGATCCACCCATAATTTTTATTTGCAATAAATCTGCCATTGTGTTGGAGTGATACAGGGCCAAAGATTTCCAGTGGAACTTCACACCTTGGCCATGGCAGGTGCAGACCTCGTGCTTGGCATCCAGTGGTTGTGTCCGCTAGGTGAGGTGATGCAGGATTTTGTGGGAATGAGAATGTGTTTCCAGGGGAAGAGGAAGGATCAGCTCACATTGGACGCTGCCCCTAAGAAGCCTGTGAGGCATCAGCTCCACATGCTTAAGGGATTGGTGGCATTGGCATCCTTTCTACTACTATTCTACCCTAGAATAGCACTGCATAGAGGATGAGAGCCTGCAGAAGACCAAAATCTGCAGGAAGACTCAGACCAAACTATTAACCGCATTCCAAAATCACCTTGGTGTATACATTGGGAGTTCTGCTTTGCATCAGAAAAGGCAATGCTTTTGGAGATACAATAAAAGCCTTTTCTTATTATTTCTTGAGTGTGATCAAGTGGTCATATTCATGTGATTAGAGTCTTTAAGACATGTAGTGGTGATTAACCACTTTGAATTGCAAAGACTTCTACTTTTACATGAACTTTACCTTAGCATTGGAAGATCCAGAAGCACTAGTAGCAGCCTCTTGTTGATATTGCACCTGCTTATGAATTTCCAGATGCAATTCAGGTGCCTACAAAAATCCAAAGGAAACCAGATAAACAAAGTAAGCAACTCTTAAAATAAAATAACTAAAGAGATAGCTTGTTTGAAGGTAAATCATGAACCAAACATATGCCGCACAATCACGAGTGGAATATACACTGCAATATATATTTTTCACAACAAAATGCAGGCTGTTTCCTTTGCCTATTCACTACAAACAGAGGAAAAAATAGAATAGCCATCAACATGAAAGGTTGTAGGCTTGTAAAAAGCAGTTTACTCTATACATAGCTGAAAGAGTCACCGATATTGGTGATGTATGTTTTACTAGAGATAAGGTGCAAATGGGTCTGATCCAGTATGAGGGTTCTTTAAAAGATCTTCATATAGTTGTCTAAGATCCGACACATTCACATCCTTAATCATGGGTGAGTGTTGAAAAAGTTGAAAAGTAGTTTAAACGTCAACGATTAGCTACCCTTAACAGATGAAATGAGGAAAGGGGACAAGAAAATGCGAAAGTTAGTCAAACACGTCTAGAAACAGTTTAATATGCTAGAGGTGCCAAAGATGCATTACAAATTAGCTTCATGGGTAACAACAACCTGATACAAGGTCAATTATTATGCAAGAAAAAGTTTAAGTTTAATAGGCACAAAATTATAAAGGGGATATCATTACTATTGAAGAATACTCCTATGAATCTAATCATACAAAAATGCTTAAGACATGACAGGAACAAATACCCTATCAGCCAACTCAAGGGACTTCAAATAGATCTCGTTTTCTGGATCCTGCAAGAGAAATTGAACCATGTCATGTAATATAAAATTAAAGGGTGACAAAGAGGAAAGATTTTTAGAATGAAAGGTAAGAGCTATAGTACATGTTAAGCAACTAAAAGTCTAAATCAATACAATCAACAATTCATTTGCTATAACTCATGCATGACACAGACAGTGCACAGAAATCTATTTGTGCAAAAAGCATGAAAAAGTTCTGTCATATACATCTGTAACAATTTATTTATCGACAAAGCCTGTTAAACGTATAGCTCTCTTTTCATGAAAGAAGAGGTTCTATTCCTTGCCCATGGCACGGAGCACTATTCCGACCTTGAAACATGTTGTGGGTAACTGAACAATGTATGAAGGAATGGCTTTCTTGAACTTGTATTATGTCCAATCTAAATCCAAGTCTCTGAATATTTAGCTGATCGGTGTCCAGATTTTATTCCAACGCACACAAGACTAGATTGTGGATGGGCTGGACAGAGTATGAGGGCTTTGTGTTTCTTGGACTTGCATTATGTCCAATCTTTAGCTGATCAGTGCCAAAATCTTTTCCAATAGGGATGAATTAGATCCTTATGGTTGAGCCCATATCATGCATTCTTGATTCTGTGTGCTTCATATTCTACTCTGTGCTTCCCGAGCCTTCATTTGCTAAATAATCTTTTGACTGCCAAGGGCAAGATCTCCAAGTAGTCATTCAATTTCGTTATTACCTCACATATATCAGAAACAGAATACCATATAAAACAGCATTCTGGCTATGAAGTCAATCACAGTAGTGCCAAGTGCCAACACTTTCAATGGTATACTGTCAGACTAAGAATCTACTCAGCTTCATGATCAATAATATAAATAACTTTGCATATGAATCATAACTTGCAAAAGAATCGCGAAAATGAAAAAAATACAATCCCACAATTATCAATATCAAGCACACCTCTTCAACTGCCTGTTGGAAACATTCAGCTGCCTTCTTGAAATAAACCTTTGCAACATCATGCTCGGGAGTAAGAAAGGCATGGGAAGTGTGGGCATTTCCTAAGCACCACAAAGTGTCATGCTTCCTTGGCTGGACTTCCAATGCTTTGTCAAGTTTAGAAACAGCATCTAGCCCGAGAAAAACCAAACATTAGCCTTAGAAGCATGAGAGCAAATATCATTATCAGGCTTTTGACAGTCAAGAAAATTTGACAGTCAATTGAAAATTAACTTTTCAAAAAGAAAATTCCCTCTGAGGAAAGGGTCAATGCCGGATTAAAAGCTAAGAAGAAAATACAAACACAACAAAACACCAAAAGATATAAAGCAATTATCATATATAAAAAGTACAAGAATACAACTTGCTCTCTCTCTCTCTCTCTCTCTCTAAACCTGAGAACCTATAGAGCAGGAACTTAAAAACTTCTCTTCTTAGTCAAAACCCATGGGAAACCAAGCTCTCTGAATAGGAAACTATAATCCAGGAGTGTATAGGAGAATGTGAGAACCTACAGAGCAGGAAGCAAAAACTGCCCTTGGTGGTCAAAACAAAGAGGAAGCAAAGTAGTTCTAATGTTCCTTCAGTGACTTAGTCTAATGTACAAATAGTGATTGACGGAGTTGAGCTTCAAGATAATTGGAGAATTGTTTTGAGCTCAGGAAGGTCAATTCACGGCAAACCCAAGATGACCCTTCGGGCAGGGCAATTGGCTAGGCAAGAAAACGTGATGGCTGTGGTAGTGGTGAAGACAGGCTAGATATCATGGGGAACAAAATAATACTCAAGAAGGCTGTTAAAATATATTGTAATGGGGAACCAGGTCCATATCTGGACCCGGTCCTATGGGGCACGGGTACCGAGGCTGGCTCGGTACCCTAGGCGGCACTCTTTCTCTCCCTCCTATATATTCTTCACTTACGTGTAATTGTTGAGTTAAGTGAATATTATTTTCTCTCTCCTAGGGTTGCGGTTTGCCCCTAGGTCAGAGCTTTCCCGTGGTTTTTCACCTCTTTCAGAGGTTTTCCACGTATATCGTGTGTTCTTTCTCTGCTCTCTCATTGTGGTTCGTGTTTCTACATGGTATCAGAGCCAACGCGTGTGAGATCGTTGGTGTGCGAGTAGTGTTTTCCGCCGTCCAGGTACGCCGCCGCCGTCGCTGTTCCCAGCGCTGCCGCCGTCCAGCGCCGCCGCCGTTCCTGCATTTTTTCAGCGCCGCCGCCGACTGTGATTTTTCCGCCGTCGTGGGTTGTGACTCTTCCGCCGCCGGTTGTGACCTTCTTTGGTGATTGAGATGGCTGACGCGGTGATCCCCAAGATTGATGATGCCCTGGACACGGGCAGCAATACCAAGAGTGAGAACTTGCCTGTTCATGTCACCTCCATCCGGCTGAACAAGGATAACTATCTCTCGTGGTCTGCTGCCCTAGAAATCGGAATAACCAGTCGTGGTCGCTTGCACTATATCACTGGGGAGAAACCTGCACCTTCTAAAACTGATTCGCAATGGCCGACCTGGGCGTTGGAAGATAGTCAGGTTAAAGTATGGATTATTAGTTCGGTTTCCGCAGATATTCAGCCTTTGATCTTGCGTAAATCGACTGCATATGATATGTGGACTGTTCTTGAACGGATGTATGGTCGTAAGAAGCGTGTTTTACGTGCATATCAAATCAAACGTAGCATATATGCTCTTAAACAGGGTGATTTATCTGTTGCCTCCTTCTATGCCGCCCTGAAGACTAAATGGGAGGAACTCGATTATCATGTGAATGATGACTGGAAATGTGGTTTAGATCATGCCTTGTATTGGGAAAAGGAATGGATGGACCGCACCTTTATCTTCCTTGGAGGCCTGCGTGATGAGTTTGAATCCATTCGGAGCCAAATTCTTAACTGTGATGAGATTCATGGGATCGAAGAAGTGTATGCTCGTGTTGAGTCTGAGGAACAACGGCGCCAGATTATGCATATTGACTCCAGTCAGGGGAGTTCTCCAGCAGCCTTTGTGAGCCATACTTCAGGGACAGGGCAGCGTCCTACTCGACGGTGCAGCCATTACAACAAAGTGGGCCATTCTGTTGATTTTTGTTGGGATCTTCATCCTGAGAAGCGTCTCATCCGGGGTCGTCCTCCTCCTAATCGCCGTGCTCCTTCTGTGCCCGAGCCTAGTTCGGGGTCGTCCAATGTTGCCAAATCCAAGCTTTCCTTAGATCAACTCAAAGAGTTGCAAGCATACATTAGTCGTTTGTCTACCCAGGATGATGCTTCTACTTCTGAGGGGGCTAAGTTAGCCTAGGCCCTTGTTGCTACTAGTGATCAAGGTAATTCCTCTCTCGGTGATTGGATTGTTGAGGCTACTCATCATATGACAGGGGACCCTAAGATGTTTCAAGAATACAAGTTGACCTCTGGGCAGCAGCGTGTGTCTATGACTGATGGTTCTTCTATCTCTGTGGCTGGAAAAGGGAGTTTATCATTACTGAACAAATATTGTCTTCATAATGCCCTGCATGTTCCCAATATTCCCGTAAATCTGTTATCTGTCAGCAGTATTACCAAAGAGCTAAACTGTAATCTAATTTTCTCTGCTGATCGTTGTTTCCTGCAGGACTTGGGGACGGGGCAGAAGATTGGGATTGGTTCGGCTATTGATGGCCTCTACAGACTGCCCGTACAGGTTGCTTCTGCTTTGATTTCAGCCACTAATGGACAGTTGCCTGGCGTGGATGACAGATCCGCCATTATGCGTTGGCACGAGAGACTTGGTCACCTTCCATTCCAGTTGCTTAAAAAGTTGTTTCCTAGGATGTTTCATTTTGTTTCTTAGGACACCTTCGCCTGTGAAGTGTGTCAGTTGTCTAAGCATGTTAGGGCCTCGTACCCTATTTCGTTCAATAAAGCTAACCGTCCTTTTGCTTTGGTTCATTCTGATGTTTGGGGTCCTTCCGGAGTACCCACTTGTCGTGGCTTTCATTATTTCATGACTCTTATTGATGACTACTCCCGATGTACGTTCGTGTATTTGTTGAAAGAACGTAGTGAAGTTCCCGGCATTGTCAAAAACTTTGTTGCATTTGTTGAAACTCAGTTCCAGACCTCTGTTCAAGCCTTCCGTACTGACAATGCCCGAGAGTATGTCTCTCAATCCCTTGATGACTTCTTGCGAAGCAAGGGTATTATTCATGAAACATCCTGTAGCTACACCCCTCCTCAGAATGGCGTGGCTGAAAGAAAAAACCGTCATTTGTTAAATGTTACCCGGGCCATTATGTTTCAACGTCATGTCCCTAAGAGGTACTGGGGGGACGCACTTCTCACTAGTGCTCATCTTATTAACCGTATGCCTACTCGTGTGTTGAATGATCATTCCCTTTATTCTGTGTTGTGGCCTACTCAGAATCCCTGGCCTTTGAACCCTCGGGTGTTTGGGTGTGTTTGTTTTGTCCATGATCATAGTCCCACTCTCAAGAAACTTGATCTTCGGTCCATCAAAGCAGTCTTTTTGGGGTATTCCTCCACCCAGAAGGGATACAAGTGTGTTGACCCTAGCACTTCCAGAGTATATGTCTCCAGGGATGTTACCTTTCATGAATATGAGGCATACTTTCCTGCGAATCCTCTTCAGGGGGAGTGTCTAGGTGACAGAAGGGAAGAGTATTCTTCGCATCAGTTGATTCAGTTCATGGATTTCTTAGATTATACGGTTAGTTCTCCAAGTGTGAAAGACGCAGTCAGTGATGACAGAGACAGTCAGATGGAGGGGGGCCCTGTGGAAGAACAGTCCCGTGATCACTTATTTGGTCAGGTTTAAAACAGGAAGAAGAAAGATGTGATGGAGGACGTTGATGTTACCAATCCCAATCTTCCCAATCTTGTGAGCTCCCCGGATGATCCAAGTCCAGTGAATGAAGAACTTCCCATAGCCCTGCGCAAGGGCACCAGGTCATGTACTTCTCATCCTATTCAGAGATTTGTTTCGTATGCAAAACTCAGTAAAGACTACAAGTGCTTTGTTACTTCTTTATCTATGGCTGTTATTCCCAGGTCAGTGGAAGATGCCAGGGAGGATCCTAAATGGCTACAGGCCATGACAGAGGAGATGGACGCCCTGAAAAAGAACAATACGTGGGAGGTTGTTGATATCCCCAAGGGAACTCACTTAGTTGGTTCCAAGTGGGTGTTTAATGTGAAGTACAAACCTTATGGCACTGTAGAACGCTATAAAGCTCGTCTTGTTGCTAAAGGGTTTAGCCAGAAATATGGGATTGACTATCTTGAGACGTTTGCTCCCGTGGCAAAACTGAAGACCGTAAGGGTCATCTTAGCTCTTGCAGTGCAAAAGAAGTGGAGCATGGACCAACTTGATGTCAAGAACGCCTTCTTGAATGGTCACCTTGAGGAAGAAGTCTATATGAGCATGCCGCCTGGATATGCTCAAAACGGGAAGTGTTGTTATCTCAAGAAAGCGTTGTATGGTCTCAAGCAGTCCCCTAAAGCTTGGTTTGAAAGACTAAGGGTTGTAATGAAGACTAATGGATATAAACAGGGAAATGGTGATCACACCCTCTTCACCAAGCAAAGAAATGGTCTGGTGAGCCTTCTACTTGTATATGTTGATGATATGATTGTCACAGGTGATGACGAAGAAGAAAAAAAGAAGATGAAAGAAATGTTAGCTGCGGAATTCGATCTCAAAGATCTGGGCAAACTAAGGTACTTTTTGGATATTGAGATTGCGCGATCTGAGACTGGACTTGTTATGAGCCAAAGAAAATACACTTTGGATCTTCTAAAAGAGACAAGTAAACTGGGATGCAGGCCCTTCCTACTCCAATGGAGTCTGGCACAAGGATAAGTATCAAAACTGGGACTATCTTGGATGAGAAAGGAAAAGGGAGGTATCAACGGCTGGTTGGTAAACTTATTTATCTCACTCTTACTCGCCCGGATATTACGTATGTTGTGGGTGTGTTAAGTCAGTTTATGCATGCCCCTACTGATTGTCATTGGAAAAGTGCTGAAAGAGTATTGGGATACTTAAAGAATGACCCAGGGAAAGGACTGTTCTACACTCGACAAGATCAACTCAGCATTGAAGGATACTCTGACGCCGACTGAGCAGGATGCACAGATACTAGAAGGTCTACCACATGATACTGCATCTTTCTTGGAGGTAACCTGGTGGTATGGAGAAGTAAAAGACAAGAAGTTTGTTCCAGGTCCAGTGCTGAGGCTGAATACAGGGCGGTTGCTATGGGGGTTACAGAGATGTTATGGCTCAAAATTCTTTTAGCAAATATAGGCGTTAAAATGGAAGAGAAGATGAGGATGTATTGTGACAACAAGTCTGCTATTAACTTGGCAAACAATCCGGTCATGCACGACAGATCCAAACATGTGGAGATCGATCGCCACTTCATACGAGAACGCATAGATTCAAAGGAGTTGATTCTGCCCTATATGAAGTCTGAAGATCAAGTTGCTGATGTCTTAACTAAGTCTTTATGTACATCTCAATTTGAGAAAAATGTTAGCAAGCTTGGCATGTTTGACATGTATGCCAAGCTTGAAGAGGAGTGTTAAAATATATTGTAATGGGGAACCGGGTCCATATCTGGACCCGGTCCTATGGGGCACGGGTACCGAGGCTGGCTCGGTACCCTAGGCGGCACTCTTTCTCTCCCTCCTATATATTCTTCACTTACGTGTAATTGTTGAGTTAAGTGAATATTATTTTCTCTCTCCTAGGGTTGCGGTTTGCCCCTAAGTCAGAGCTTCCCCGTGGTTTTTCACCTCTTTCAAAGGTTTTCCACGTATATCGTGTGTTCTTTCTCTGCTCTCTCCTTGTGGTTCGTGTTTCTACAAAGGCAATCAATAAAATTCTCAGGACCATGAAACAAAACCTCAAGAATATCTCATGAACAAGCAATAGATTTCACAGGGTGAGAAAAGCACAAGAAACACCCACAAACAGTTCAAACTAATGAGATCTTGTCAATATATTTACTGAAATTCCTACAAGTACTTTGCTAGAATGGGGTTCAAGCCCCGAACTTAAAGTAAAGAAAACATGCTATGAAGAATATAGCGTTGCTAAAAACTTTTAAATGGCAGATAAATTAACAGTAAATTCTGTTAGCAAGTAATAATATAAAAAAAACACATCGGATGTGCAAATGCAAAAAAGGAAACAAGAAAGTTCCTTAATGTATCTAGCACACACTGGTTTTATGATCTAATAGCTGGAAGGTGGTGAATACTGTAGCCAAAGAAATACAATGAGTGATTTCTCTAATGGTGCATCAAGTAGCCAAACATGATTTAACAGTCATGCCAACAGTTGGCAACAATGGTGATACTGATAATAATGACTATTATCAATGTCATTTTCTTTCTGGACTAAAAATTGGTTCTAAAACTTGTATAAAACAAGTTTGTTCCTTTCCAATGAAGATTTTCCTTTCACATATATCCAAAAACGTGACTCGATAATATAATGGGAACAGAGTATACCCTTCACCATCTTGATGCATTCTTGTCCTTGCTGAAACTGTGATAATTCCAAGAGTGCACCTCCCCATCTAGTCAAGTTCTGTCCACAGGATTTGTTATGAATTATAAGAACAAGTCATCTGCATGATCATATTATCTTTTTCTGATAAAAAAGAGAAGCACATGTACCAAATCAAAGCAATAGAAAGCACTCCAGCATCCTTGATCATGAAACTGGACTCTCAGGAGACAAGAACTTTGTGTCACCTTTTAACCGCCATTACAGTGGCAGAACCAGGGGCTGACAGGGCCATGGCACCACCCCCCCAACACCAAACCATGATGTTGAAAAATCAAGTTTTATTTTTCAAAAGCCTCAGAAATTCTTATTTGGGCCCTGTAAAAATTTTGGAAAATGTAATTGGCCCGAGTCAAAAAAATTCAGAAATGTTGTTTAGTTTATACAATTTTCAAGTTTGGCCCCCTTTATAAAAAATCAAAGCTCTCCTGACCACAAATACCCATTTCAAACAAGAACAAAGAAATTGTCCTATTAGATTTTAATTGAGAATAATATGTACATGCCACAGTCAAAAGACTGTATAGACGCCCTATGGCCTATACTAAATGACAAGAAAAAGCATCCCATAAGTCCAAGAGAGCATTACTAACAAATAAAAAAGGAACTACAAGTGGCACTCATTGGCTTCCAAAAACATTACAGGGAAAGAATACAATCTTTTGTCCTGCAAAAGGAAGCAAATACAAAGAAGAAAGAAAGAAAAAGTAACAACAATAATTCTTTCAGCACACTGCTAAGTGCTAATGCAAATGATATGAACTACCAAAATCAACTTTCCAATTTTAATCATTGTCACAGATTATCATTCGTCAGTTTTATGCTGAGATTTTTCTTGCCATTTTCAACAAAATTTTTTAAATATCGCAGTATTTTGGGGTTTTTTCTTTTTTTGCTTGCCAAGATTATCGTGCTATTTTCAAAAATATCTTTCAGTTTGGTTTTCAAGAAGCCAAAGGGGCCAAAACAGCACTACATGATCAAGATGTGTATAATCAACAAATATAGAAAGGAATTCTAGATTGCTACCGATTTTGCTGCACCGTTATCTCTTCTTTAGTCTTGTTATTTCTAGAGAAAATCCACGTGACAAATATGTCCCCAGCCGGGTAAAAGTTCTGACTTCTGATGGCATACATAAACTATATATGACAAAATAACCTCAAACTCGTAGGCTTCAAAAAACCATAATCTAGCAAAAGTTTATTAAATGCCATGTCATTCGCATTTTCCCACTGGGAGACAAACTCAACAGTAGCAAGCAGAGGTGTGTCGAGAAAAAATGTGAATCTATATATTAATCCATAAAGCACGGGGATATTAGCTTCCCTTTGGGCAATAAGGTCTCCATGTCACGACTCATGACACTTTAACACTTCTCCGGTAGCTCGCAGGGAGGTCCAAGAAAAATAACACCGGAAATGTAGAGGAAAGGATGCAGAGAAACAGCATGAAAATGTCTAAACCCTAAACCCACGAAGACGAGCATAAAACCCCATGATGATTGAAGTACTTTCGGGATCATCATTAACAAGAATGATAACACCGAAATGCTCAACCGATTCCCGACTTCCCGTATTCGTGGTTTTCCGCTAAAAGGCGCAAGAGATCAAGCTCTTTGGCCCTTCCTGATCATCGAAGATGATCAATGGGCGGGAAATGGACAAAAGCATGATCCAGAAAGGCAGTCGTAGAAATCTCCCTATTAATGGGAAAAGAAAAAAGTGAAAGAAGGAAAAGCAACAGCGGCTCACGTCAGCGTCGAGGGGATCCTTGGCGTAGTTCATCTCGGCCGTCTTCCTCGCGGCTTCGAAGAAGAGAAGGCGATCAAAATCGTTGGCGGGGATGCCGTCCATTTCTCTCTCTCTCTCTCTCTCTCTCTCTCTGAGAAGAAGGAACTCGACCGTCGAAGGAAGGAGGAGAAGCCTCGTGGTTTCTCTGCCAAGCAGGAGGCGACTGAGGGAAAACAATGGCGGGTCGGCCTCTCTCGGCGGCGCCCAAATTAGAGCTTTCGTCACAGGGACGCGTCAAGACCCACTGACACGGAGGAAAAAAGTAAGAAACTTTCATTTGGAACCTACCTTTTACCTATAATTTCAAAAAGTGATACCTGTTAGAATCTTTTAGAACTTATTTTTTCATTCCAAATAAAAGCCTAAAATAAAGTAAACTTTTGCTAAGTCAAAAACAAAAAACATTAGCTAAATTAGTAAAAAATATAATTCCCAACATAGAATAATATTGAAAAATGTTATAGCTAATGTTTCTGTTGTTCATTAGGTTAACAGAAATTTACTTCATGCCTTTATATGTCGGTTTCAATACTTTGGAAGTTCTTTGCAACACTGCAAAGGTGCACCTGCACATACAAACATAGCTGTTGACTTCATATCAAAAACTTTCAAATGTGATTTTTGAACTTGATCTTCATTTTGTTTAACTTTTTTGCCTGATAACTAAGTAATTAAAAAATTGGCACTAAACTCTAATCTCAGGAGCATTTACTATAACTTATTGTGTAGCAACGGTTGAGGGTCCTTTTAATAACAGTTTATGAAGCTTTTTGCGGTGAACTTCAAAAATTTAGCCATCAGTCAACATTTGGAAGAGAGAGCACTGAGGACAATTTATCGTGCTGCGACAACTTATAGTAGTTTTAACGATGGTTTATGATGTTTTTAAGAGCAAATTTTAAATATCTAGCCATTTGCCAACATTCAGATGAACCCGACGAGTCCATTTGACGTCGGCAGTCCGATCGCGCGGGTTCGGACGGATGAGATCATGGGATCGGACGGTATTGTGTTTTATGACCCCCGCACTCTCTCTCCTCCCTCCTCGCTCGCTCGTTCGCAATCGCTCCTCCCGACCGTCTTCCATTCCCTCCCCTGCACCGGTGCCCTCCTCCTCTCTTACCCTACCCTCCCCTGATGGTGGCCGACGGATGACGCCTCCACCACCGGTGCCATCGCCGGACCTGAAATGAATCCGGCCTCACCTCCACCACGGGGCTGCGCCATCGCCCTCTTCCACTAGACATCGAGTCCTCCTGCCGATGGGTCTGCGCCGACAGGCTTCGGTCACCTTCTCCCGCCGATTTGACCCTCCTTGTTTGTCCCATTCGCCTACAATAACCCTAACAGAGGGAACTCCATCGGATTCCCTAGGTCAGGAACTCTTTAGGGCTTCCAAGGGAACACCGTCGAGTGATGAACCTCCATCCGCCGCTACCCTAGATTCTCCCTGACACTGGCCACCTCCCTCTTTTCATCACTCTTTCTGTATCTGTCGCTCATCCCTCATCTGGGGCTCCTTTGCAATAGTTGAACAAAAGGTGAGACATTGTTGTTGTTGTTCTCTAATTTGCCTCCCAAAGAAGTTTTTATAAACCACCAGTTTGGATGGATGAAAAGGAAATTATAGAGGGAAAGAGTGTTTGGATGAACGAAAATGGAAGAGGGAAGTGGAAGGAAGATAGGAGGGAAAGACTTTTTTTTTTTTATATAGGAGGGAATGTGAAAAGAGTCTTCCCTGTATTCTTCCCTTCCAAAGATGGAGAGATTAAGAAGGAAAGCAAACACTTCATGCAAAACGGAACCCCTTCTGACCCCTATAGGGTTCTTTTAAGTTTTTTTTTTCAAGGCTAATCCAAGTATTTTAAGAATTTTGTATAACAAGTCTCTATAAGTTTCTTTTTACATTTTTTTATTAGGACATTGTTTTTGTTATTGTTGCATATTGTATTAGATATTTAATTTAGGCTCTCTACGGTTCAAGAATTTTCTATATTGAGTCCCCATGATTTTTTTTTTTTTTAGTTGGTACATCGTTTTTTTGTTATTTTTGCTACTATCATTTTTTGGTTAGTTGTATTTTTACTAGTTATTTCTCATATTTTATTTTATGGTCTACCGTATTTAGAAAATAGTTTTTTATGATAAAAAATATATTTATAATTAAATATTAAGGTGTCATTACTATAAATTAAGTTATATCTTTTTTATTTCTTCCTTATCCAAACAAGTTTTTTTTTCCTTCATTGATCTCTTCCTTCTTCCCTTTTTTTTTCCTTTTCATCCTTTAAAATCCGTTTCTTTCTATCCATCCGAACAGAGCCTAGGCCTTCTAGGACCTTTAGTTAAATCATAACATTAACACGTAAGATGTGAAAATTCCATGTTTCATCAATATTGTCATTTTAAATTAAAACATGTTCTACGAAAAAAGAAATGACGACATTGCCAATTTTCTTCTTTCTTTAGCTAAAATATCCTTGCATGAAGACTTAAACCTCCTTTTCCTATTGGCCCAATTTTTCACCTCTTTTTATGATTCACCTGCCTCTGCATTGGCCAATCACAGGACCCCTCCTTCCTGCCTAAAGAACCCAAATGCCCCAAGTTTTCTAGGGTTCAAGGCACCATATTCAAGACAATAAATCTGAACTTTTACTTTTTCTTTTCTTTTTATACTTTTCTTTTTATACGGTTACATTATTTTAAGTTGCCAACAGACAGCAGTTTCAGCCATCAGGTAATTGGTTTTTAGACCTGTGTCAAATCTTTTGAAAAAAAAAAAAGAAAAGTTGTCAACAATTAATATAAAAAGAGGTTCGGATGCCAGACCTAGTTTTTTTGGCTGGCCCGGTTTTTTACTTTTTATTGACCCGGTTCGAAAATTATAAGATGTAACGCAAAATATGCTCAGTGGAGCGCCTACACTTGGAGTAAGGAACGACCAACAGGTTTCCTCCCTTTACAGTGGGTTGCACTTTTCATGTTTTGTTTTTTTCCTTTTCTTCACGGAAGATAACGTTTCCTTTTTACTTCTTCCTTCTTCGAACAGCAATAACCTCAACTTGAAGTTGCATTTCGTTCAGGTTGAAAAATGTATTGACCTGCCTTGCCGAGGAACTTCGCTCATAGAAATGGAACCATGACCGACCGTATTCCAGCAGTTCGCTCAACCATACGGACTGTTTTAGTCTCTGGTCACCTTTTTCCTGAAATCTATTGTACACAAGCTCTGTAGCTTCAGCAAGTTCAGCCTCTCTCTCTCTCCCTCTCTCTCTTTTGCATGTGAGGCATCCATGAACGATGCTCCTGAGTTCCAAAATACAGACATATAAACAATCATCACACAACACATACCAAACATATACAGAAACACATGCAACCTGGCTGACCTGCTAATTACCAGTTCCACAATGACAATTGCCAAACCAATTGCAAGCACCTCGCCCACCAGTGAGACCAAGAACAATTTCACAAGGGAAAATTCACGTGGAGCCTAGCGAAAAAAAAAAGGAGGCAGAAAAAAGACATGATGTTGACATCTGCTCAATGGATTTTCTGCAAAAAGATGCTCTATGAATAATATTCATTAAAAGCTAGAGAAAAGAACTTTGAGTTTCACACATAGAGCTCTAAAGTAGCGGACACGTGAACAGGGCAAGGAACCCCAGGAGGTGTTAAATCATGTCATCTATGCGCCTCTGAAATTCTCAAAGAAATTGAACAAGATCAAAAAGCATTGCTTCCTCCTGGTGGAATCCAACAGTAACAAACATATCTCCAAAAAAATCCGATGGATTGGCTCTTCATTTATCTGGGAGGAGGTGGCGGTGGTGGAGCTGGGGGCATATGTGATTTTGCCATACCAACCCATGCAACAATGCCAACTGCAAGTATGATCCACCCAAATATATCATATTTGAGATCATTGTTTTTCTTCTTCTTTACACCCTGCAAAGAACAGAAAATATTTAAAGCTGACGAAAGGGAAGAGAGAGAGAGAGAGAGAGAGAGAGAGAGAGAGGAACTTTGCTGCCACAACAGCCGACTTTGAATAACGAGGATCTACATAGACCGTTGAGTCTGATTTATGTTCAACTTAAACACACTTATGCCAATGTATAATGCATATCCACATTAGCAACACTGAAGTGTGCAATTCCGCCCATTTGAGGAAGGACTAGCCACATGAATTTTGTACTTGGACAGTCAATCTATGCTTGAGCTTATATCCACCACCACACACACCATAGTACTTTCCTGTATCTCATTAAAACATAGATCTTGTCTAAGACAGACCATTAGGAGACTAATATGTCTTCACCTTAAGGTTGGAAGATGCAGAAGCACTTGTAGCAGCCTGTTGATATTGCACCTGCTTATGGACTTCTTGATGCAATTCAGGAGCCTGCTAAAATTATTTTTTTTAGAAAGAACAGAATAATAAACGAAGCAAATTCTAGAAAAAAGAAAAAGAAAGAATCCCTCACATGGTACATCATGACCTTTGTTCATTCTCACAAGAACGCATACTTGACTGGAAACTTTTTAAACAACCTTCATTATCAACATAAATATATTCGGCCAATTAATCACCTTGTTGATAGTTTGCCGACTGATCCAGAACATTAGTCAGGGCAGACCTAAAAAGGCTACTACTCGGTGGTCAAAAGTGTCCTTTTATTGTTCCCAATTTTGTGCTTCTGGGGTTCAAGGTAAAAACAAAGCCTCTCTTTCTCTCTCTCTCACCATGTGATCAAAATATTTTTACTCTTCATGGCACAATTTAACTGATGACTAATGCATATACGAACATACATCCTAAAAATATATCTGAGTTATTATCACCTGCCTGAAGCACAATGCTTCATAGTGAATGCATGTTGATTTAAACCACACTCAATAAATTATCATTTAGCAGATTTATGCTCATGTATCATATCAAATGTTCAAAATTTAAATCACCTTCAACAAATTCAGATTTGTGGTTTATGGATATCTCTTTCATTATATGCAGATGAATTTTGCATCAAAGCAAACACTTTTTGTTATGTGCTTACTTGAATTAGATGAAAGCATATAGTCGTATTTGATTTACATAATTTTTTATTTCTTTTCATGGTTTTCTTTTTTCTTTTTCTTTTCTTTTGGTGTGTCTGTGTCGGCACAATGTAGAAGTTAGTTTGAGCAGTAACAGGCTGACACAATATCACATAAGTGGATCAGATACGAAAAAGGGCCAATGACATGCTCAAGAAAACTCGAACGGAGGTAAGTAGTCAAATGGATTAGCTATATCTGTGCTTTATTGTGTAACAAATACCAAAGATACATTACAAGTTAGATTCACGAGTAACAATGTGCTAAAAAACATAGTTTCTATATGCAAAAGTATTGAAAGACAACTCCTTCAGAAAAGGTCCTATAAGCATTCAAATTTGCTAATGATGAATCCAAGTAAATTGGAAACATGAACTTACAAAAGAATAAGCATAAAAGAACAGGAAGAAATACCCGGGCAGTCAACTCAAGGGACTTCAGGTAAATTTCATTATCTGGATCCTGCAAAAACCATTGAGTTGGTAATCACATAATCTAAGATTGAAAAAAAAAACAAAAAACAAAAAGTAAAGAATTCCCGTCCATGACTCATTGATCATGTTCGAGATTTAGATTACGAAAAATTCAACCTTCATGCCACAACATGGTGACTTGGACAGCCATACCATCCTAAAACATGAAGAATTTTTTACATTCAAATTTCAGACAACTTATTTGACATCCAAAAACCACATCTTCCTTCCAATGAGACAAGTGATTCCCTTTTGTCATGGTGTACAAACTAATGCTTAAACAAAAATTGAAGAAAAACCTGATTCTTGTAATAAGGATCACTGACAGAACATGTGTTTGTCAATTGATGAGAAAAAAAAAAGACGAACAGCGAGATCCAATAAAAACACAACAAAATTTAGCAATTCGACCATTTATATGCAAAAAAGTTCAATCAAGCATCAACCGCAAATATAACACAAAGCAATGACAACCAATGTCATTTCCTAAATACAAATTTGAACAATCAGAAAACCATTAAATTCCACTCCAAAAGTAGGACATGAAAACAATATTTCAGCCAAAAAAACCAATTGCAACAAGTACAAATCATTTAATAAGCATACATAAGGTTTTCATGTAGCTTCATAAGACATAGCAGTAAATAGCCTAGCATGTGAACAGATAATTGCAAAAAGATGGAAGGAAGCGAAACAATATTAAGTTATCACCATCAACAATGAACATACCTCTTCTACTGCTTGCTGAAAACATTGGCTTGCTTTCTTGAAATAACCCATTGCAACATCATGCTCTGGAGTAAGAAAGGCATGAGAAGTGTGTGCATTTCCTAAGCACCACAAAGTGTCATGCTTCCTTGGATTGACTTCCAAAGCCTGCTCAAGTTTAGTAATAGCCTCTAGCTCAAAACAAAACAAAAAAGACAGTTAGCAGCATAGCCACAGATTTCATGTCTTGGTTTTTAAACGAACTTGCAATTTAAAAATTTGTTTCTTGGAAAATATCAGAATTTACAATCTCACACCAGTATTTAAGTGTGTGCAAGGGTATACTTTTCTAAAATTCTTTTTAAGTCTGAAGAAAATGCAAAGGAAATATATCATTCAGCCTTTTTCTTGTTTGCAAATCATTTTAGGGTGTTTTGACATATAAAAGTTTTCGGGTGGATATTGTTTTATATTTTATGAGAATTTTGAGGAACTCCTTTGATTCTCTGAAAATAATAAGCAATTATTACAAACTCCATAATTACCGGTACCTATTTGCATACCTACATGTGAAATTTTCAATTTCCCATAGAAGGTCATGCCATATCTATCTTAAAGGTTAGCATGAATATTAAATTATTAATATGCACGTGATATAGGAGGACACTTTCATACGATGTTGTAAAAAGCGTATCGTAAGCCATATCGGTCTGGCTTTAAGATACGCTATATCGTAAAATATCGTAACGCATCATAACTGTATCGTACTTTTAAAAAAAATAATTATAAAAATAGAAAAAAAATCAGTAAAAATCAGTAAAAATCAAGAATAATATGTTCTTCATAAAAAACATGTTTTACTGAATGATAGACTTATTATTGCTATAAAGTTATGGTTCATCATTCATAACATCAAAATTCATAACAATATCAATCTAGAAAGCACAACAAGGAACATAACGTATATCATAATTTCATAACCATAGATTCATAAGTCATAAGGTCCATAAGTCTATGAGATAACACATCAAAAAAAAAGTTTTAAATGTTAAGTATTACATCACAAGATGATAATGAAATTGTGAAAATCAAAGAAACCTCTTTCCTCACGCACAAATCCACGGTGAACATCAAGATTTCACGGCGAAAATTGATGATTTCCCTCCAATGCAGCACAATGTCTAGGGTTAGAAATGAAGGAGCGGGTTTTTATAGAGGGAACACAAAAAAAAAGGGTTCAGAACTCCCTTTTTCGAAATCAACCTGTATCGTACGATACGAGGGCACCCCCTGTTTACAATACAGGAGGTGTATCGTATCGTACGATACGAGGGCACCCCCTGTTTACGATGCAAGAGGTGTATCGTATCGTATTTTCTAAATGATACGACACGTATTGTACGATATGTGCAACACAAAGTTATAGACATATACATGTACACACACTAACATATGTATGCATGTAGATATATGTGCATGACATTGACTCTTGTGTTGCTAATTGTTAGAGCTATTAAAGACAAATAAATAACCACAAGTACATAGTTTTTATCATCTATGAATAGTTTTTATCAGCCTTGTATAGGTGAATTGACATAATATATGTTATATATGTACAAACACTTAAATATGAGACAAGAGATTAGAAAGAAAGGATATTGTGTTTACTCTTCCTTCCTTTATTTATTCTCTAACCAAGAAAGAATGAATGTGTAGTAGAACCACATCCCCTACCTTTTCCTTTTTTGAAAATAACAGAAAAGGGAGAGCATCCTTTTTCTGTCACATAAACATGATTGATAAAAAGTCTCCATGTGCTGTTGGTATTCTTCGACATGGGCATTTCATGCTTAGTGTCCATTTGATGTAGGTTTTTTGAGACTTGTATCTTCTACTCACTTCCCAGGAGTATTGCTAACCTGGTCAAGCCCACGATGTGTGTACTTGTTTGTAATTTTCAGCTAGTTGAAACTAGAGTTCATGACGATACATGTGATCTCTGTGCATGGTCACATATAGGTGCCCACATATATGAAATATGTTTGTGTGCGTGTGAGTGCATGCTCAAGTGCCAATCCTTATAAACTTTATCATTCTTGATGCTCGCATAAGGTGTCTAATACCAGTACTCTCGTCAAACTCATGCAGAAAAGAACTTTCCTATATTTTTCATAGGCATTGTTTCTACAAGATTGATTTGAATGCTGGACTTGATCCATGCAACCGTCAATTACTCAACTTCTTAAGCAAGCTGTACACCAACTAGAAGATTCCACTGACTTGAGGATGCTCAATTTCATTGGCAACAAAGCTGTCATTCACTAACATCAAGTTTAAGCACCACAAGGTGGTAATCAAATATAGTAATGAAAAAGATGACTTGTTTGATTTATTTACATTTAGCTCCTCCATACATGAAGATTCACCTAAGAGAGGAATCATCAGGCAGTGTGTGAACCCCAATTCTCATTTGGGTCCCCTTGCCCCTGTTCCTCGCATCTTCTGTACAATAAATTGTGTACTTGTTCCCCCCACCAAACACGACCAAAAAACTCCCAAATTCTGGATTTTCTGAGCCATTCATCTCCGCAAGATCAGAGAGCCCAAAGAAAATGATCCTCATCAGGTTGTTTTCTATAGGGAAATCGACGGGTTTTATAATATATATATAGTATGTGTAAGTATGTGTGTGTACACATTCATACATGCAACCAGTCCTTCTTAACGAGAACACTTCTCGTTATCCAATAAACATTACAGATCATAGGTTCACACACCTTCTGATTCAGAAGGAAATTATGGCTATAAAAGGCAATAACAAAGAATATAGTAGTACCCTTGATCAGCTTGATGCAATCTTGCCCTTGCTGAAACTGTGATAATTCCAAGAGTGCACCTCCCCATCTAGTTAAATTCTGTTAACAAGAGTAGTGAAAATTATAAGCCTATTCAGTTCATCAACAACAATAAATAGTATCCTTTCTGGCATGAAGGAAAAGCATGTATACCAGATAAACGCAGTCTGTGACCATCATAGCCCTTTCATGAAACCGGAACACCATGAGTCAAAAAATTCTTTTGATCTCTCACACCCATTCAGAACAAAAGGAGAAAGGAACATGGGCTCTTTAGGTTTTAATCAATAACAATAGATTTCATTTCCCAAAGGATGTCTACTGCACAAGATAAATCCACCTCACATAATCATTTTCTGCTTACGGAAACAAATCATGTACAAATTGCATCGACTAAAAAAATGACAACCATGCAACAAGGGACGAAGTTAAAAACAAAATGCAAGGAAAAAATATTCACAGCATTTGCAAAATCCTGCAAAAACAAAAGGGTACCTCCAACCCATAATATATATAGAAAGAGAGACCAATAGGAAAAAAAACAAACAAGTGGCCTTCATACGCTTCCCACCGCACAAATTGAAATATAGCATGCTCTGTGGAATTCAGTCAATTTGTGAAAATACTAAAAGGTGTCACTAAGAGCACTAAGATTTTGCAAAAATGTAAAAGCTATATAAACAATACATCATAAACCAATTTCAGATTGCCACTGAATTCACCACAATGCAAAATCACGTTCTTCGTTTAACTAAGATCCAAAAGAACTGTCAATTCCAAGAGAAGACGAATTTCGTGATACACAATGAATGCTTTACTATTTAGCAATCAGGCCTCCTGATAACCGAACCAACACTCTTTAGCACTTTCCTGGTAGCTCCCACTAGAGAAAGATCAGTAGATCAGATCTCAATACAAATGAAATATAAATCTCTATGACATATCTGCAGCACCAAGGAAGCATATGAAGTTCCAAAAATCTACATGGCGGAAAAAGACGACCACAGAACCATCATATTAAGAGTTTGCTGAGAACCATCAATGCAAGAGTCAAGAAAAACGAGAATAATTCACGGAAATCTCTGTGCACGGTGGATGATTAACTAATAAGGGGAGCAACGAAAGGGGCTTACATCAGCGTCGAGGGGATCCTTGGCATAGTTCACTTCCGCCGTCTTCCTCGCGGCTTCGAAGAAGAGGAGGCGATCGAAGTCGTTGCCCGGAATTGTGTCCATCTCTCTCTCTCTCTCTAGGGCACTGAGCAGAGAGGACGGAATGGGTTGAGTGGAGGGGGGAGAGAGAGGTCTTCAAAAAGGACGACGCAGCTGGCTTTTATCGCAGGGAAAATATCACGCAGACATTTTTGGTAGATATTTGAAGGCTGTTTTTTTTTGCAAAAAGGGTCACTCGCTTGTGAAGTATAGGGGTGAACAAATAGCGGATCTCACACTACACTCAAAGTCTGACTGTCAACGAGTTCGAACTAAGGCATTTAATTAATGACTTCAACTCAAGTTCATGAGTCGACTTGTTCAAATAGCCTTAATCAAGTTTGTCGAGCTTTGATCAAGTCAATATATTCAAACAAGTTTACGAGTTTGTCAAGCCTTAATCTAGTCGAGTTCGAGCTCAACAAGTAACAATGAATATCAATTTTATTCAAATGAATTTGTCAAGCCTTAATCGAGTCGAGCTCAAATTCAACACGTAACGATGAATATCAATTTTATTCAAAAAAGTTTGTCGAGCCGTAATCGAGTCGAACTCGAGCTCAACAAGTAACTACCGAGTCGAGCTTGACCAACTTCCATCGAGCTATTCTTGAACTCGTGCTGACTCAACTTGAGCTCGACTCAGCTTGTGTTCACCCCTACTTATGCTTATCGGAGTTTTCCGAGCATGATTAATATTTTGTCGTAGTTAGATAACTACGGGTAGGATATGCTATTGTTTTGTTTTATGCGCATCAATTTTTCTTTTTAAAATTTGTTGGAAGTAAACAATATTAGGTAGCATTTGGATGACGCTCTAACAAAGATCGGTTTTCTGAAAATCAGGTTTTGTGAAAATCTAGTTTTTCAATTAGTTTTGAAAACCTGGTTTTTCTGTTTGGTTGGCAAAATAAGAATCAGGTTTCACATTTTAAAACACCGTTTTTGTTTGGATCATAAAAATGAGTTCCTATTAGATAAGAGGGTTGCTTTGGGCATCTGGTTTTCGTTAAGCATTTGAATCTACCGCCATATACTTTGATTGTAAAGGCCAAAACTGAAACTCACAAGACTATAATATAAAATTTACCTGCAAATGCATTTATATGTGACGCCTGATTGTTGTAGTAAGTTGTTCCCTTAGTTTTCATATATCATACAATTGGAGTATACTATTATGTTTATTATTCAAAACTAGGTCCCTTTCCAATTGGTATCCCACATATTTCTATACATTCTAGTTGATTTGTGAATCCGATAAGGGAAAGCTATACTCAATCAATAGGTATTTCATAGACATTTTCTTCCCACACCGACAGTGATTCCTACTTCTTTTATTTGAATCCATATTCACAATTGAAACTCTGGATACAAATACCAATTGGAACCACTCCTGTGGCCAGGATATTGGTCTTACAGGAAGTGTATGGCATGGGGCTGGCCAGTCGAGGATGGTTTGAACCTTCTGCGGATCCATCTCCACCTTCTGATGGCTGACGAAGTGGCCTAAGAAGGGGACCATTGGCTGGGCAAACATACACTTTTCCGACTTCAAACACAGCCTATTCTCATGCAACTTAGAGAACACTAACTTTAAGTGCTTGACATGTGACTCAATGGACGGACTGTAGATGACAATGTCGTCCAAATACACCACTATAAAGTCATCGATGTAGGGTCGGAACACATTATTCATTAGATTACAAAATGTGGCCGGCGCATTACAGAGCCCAAAGGGCATTACAAGGTATTTAAATAACCCATAATGGGTAATACAGGCCGTTTTCAGCTCATCCCCCTTCGCTATCCTAACCTGATAATACCCAGACCGCAAATCCAACTTACTAAAAACCTGAGCATTACCTAGCCGATCGAACAAGTCTTCAACCCGAGGCACAGGGTACTCGTTCTTCACCGTGACCTTGTTTAAAGCTCTGTAGTCCATGCACATCCGCAGCGACCTGTCCTTCTTCCATCCGTAAGGGGCCTTGGACGGCTGGATGTAGCCTGCATCCAGTAGTTCATCAAGTTGCCAATGTAGCACCGCCAACTCTGATGGGGACATTCGATACGGGGCTTGTGCAGGAGGCGGAACGCCTGGCACCAACTCAATCTCGTGGTCCACATCGCGTCTCGGTGGCAATTCCTTCGGCATCTCCTTGGGCATAACATCAGAGAACTTGCCGAGCAATTTCTGCACAATAGGGGGGACATTACCTTGTTCGACGTCTGGGCTGACTTCTTTCAACATAGCCAGAAAGGTCGACTCCCCTCGCCTCAATCCATCCTTGAGTTGCAAGGATGACATGGCTTTAGCAGCAGCCCTGCCTGTTACCAATGAAACCAGGCAAGACATATTTTCATCTGAAATCACCAAAGACTTCAGATGTAGCCAGACAGTTGCCTGGGCTTGGATAAGGAATTCCACACCTAACATCACATCGAAATCATCGAGTGTGCAGACTGTAAAATTACACTTACCCAACCATGGTCCAACTTCTGTCCTGAAAGCTTTCGCTTCACTGTCCGTTGCCGAAGGGATTGCATTGATGGCTTTCACATGGCTTGCATTCGGCTTCACCACATGGCCGAAGTGCTCCATTAGGCAGCTAGCCACAAAATTGTGGTTGCCCCTGTATCCACCAAGGCATGCGTATGCGTAGGAACTTCATTCAGCCGGACCCCAACGTACAGCAACCCAGGACTCAGAGTCATGTCCTTAGGAGGCTGCCGCTGAGTGCTCACTTGCCGAAGGGGATTCATGTGTGTCAAGGCCGCAATGGTGAGTGCCTAAGACTCCTCATCTGGTTCCTGAACAACAGCATTCATCTCCTTCCTCTGTGGGCAATCGCGCGCACGACGAGGGCCTTTGCAAATGAAGCACCCGGAGTAACTTGAAGATTTGGAAGGTACATCTCTGTGGCCCTCCTTCTTCTTACCACCATCTTTCGGCTTGGACGATTTGTACTACTTCTATGGACGATTCTTAGCATTTTCGCCACTGGGCTGAGCACGAAAATCTAAGAGATGATCAGCCATTGCCAAAGCAGAAGGTAAGTCCTTTACCTCTTGACGACGGATCTCAGTCTGAGCTCACGGTTGAAGACCTCCCATATAATAGAAGAGCTTGTCTTCTTCCACCATGGTCTTTATGTCAAGCATCAAGGACGAGAATGCCTTGACATACTCCCGAATCAAGCCGGTCTGCTTGAGGCGTCGCAGACCCTCCCGCGCAATCCATGCAATGTTCGATGACAGGAAATGATGTGTAAGTTCCTGCTTCATCTTTGCCCAAGTGGAGATAGGTGCCTTACCAGCGTGACTATCCTCCTCCAACTTGGTCTGCCACCACAACATGGCGTCACTTTGCAAATACATCACTGCAACAGTGACCTTATCCTCCTCTTTGGTATGGACAGCTTTAAAATACTGTTCCATGTCCCAAAGATAGTTTTCCAAGTCTTTTGAACACCAAGCGCCATGAAATGCTTTCGGCACTGGGACTTTGATCTGTGGAGTCTACCTTGTGGTTGCACCCAAGGCACGATGCACGACCGCAAGCTTCTGTTGCCACTCCACCCTGATTTCCCCAAGCTCGTTGCGAAATCCATCAAACAATTCATCCGAACAAGTGGCAAATTCCTGCATCTGAGTCTCCAGCAGATCCAGATGCTCCACAGTCCGATGGTAGTCTGACGAAGCAGATGTCACTCGAGTCGTCAGTGAGCCAACGAACTCCTCCAGACGAGAGATTCTCGTCTCACGGGTCTCAGTGCCAGTAGTCATGGTTACGTTTTGGCTCTAATACCAACTGTTACAGGACACAATTCTTCAAAGTTCTTTCACTTGTACGGCATAAGTCTTTCCCCTCAGACTTACCAGCCTATCACCACCCGTATGAGGACTCAAGGAACAAAGGGACAAACAAGGCTTTGCCTCAACTCGAGGACTTAGTCTTTTTTCTTAAAGGCAACACTTTACAGAGTCAAAGCAAACAGACCATAGTCTACATTGTACACCGCTCGGCTTGGCTTAAATACGAGGCCAGAGCATTCGAGTTTTAAACACTAGGCAGCAACACTATCCTGCCTATTTTCGAATTCAAAGACAAGGCGCCATGGCCAGCTCGCGGAGTTTCAAATGTGGCGACGGACCTCGACCGTCCATCGGCCACCTGTCCAGCAACCGTTGCCACGGGCCTTTCAACCCTTGAGCCACCTGTGCTTGTAGAGTTGTTGCTTGACACGTCCCTCGGCCTGCAATTGCCATGCGCTGCCTGGCCGGCAGCCATCTAGCAAAACCCGCTCCCTCCAAGGCATCTCGTTCGAATGGACGTCATCCATTGCCACCATCTGTCCCAATCATACATCCGCAGTAGCCACGTGATACGAGCCTTCCTAGAACTCGTACTTCCCACGTTAGCACCTCCACCGAAGGCGCCCTTTCTTATTGTGAGGCTAACTTTTATTCTTTTGAGTTTTGCGGGAAACAAGTGGGAGTGACTCCGGAAGCGGGTCAAATGCTTAGGGAGGTTAACTTCCCCAGTTACCCCTTGGTGTTTCTGAGAGATGACAGATCTTTTCATTGTGAGGTTGATTCCTCAAATAAGGCATGGAGCGGATATAAGCAAAGTGAGGAATGCGTTGCAAGTCTTAGGGAGGCTAAGGGAGCAAGGTTCGTAGAAGAACTAGGGAATCTGGACCTAGGAGAACTAGACCCACCCAGTCTAGGTGATGAAGACCTAGGCACACCTAGCCTAGATGAGGAAGGCAAAGACTCACCTAGTCTGGAAAAGGAAGACCTAGGCGCGTTTGACCTAGAGGATGGTGGGCTCGTTATGGTGAGAAGCACACGTGATCCGGGTGCGGATCAAGAGCAGTGGGCTTGAGCCCACTTCACAGATCGAGTTGGCAAAGCTCAGGCGGACCTGGGCGAGGTGGGGCCTTTGGCCCAATCCGGATTTGAACACTTAGGATGATTTGATTTGCTTTTGTACCGTTTTATTGTTTGATTCGGTTTGTTTAGCGTCTAATCTCGAGGCATTTCTTTGAACCGGTTTGGCACATGTATATGAGCCAAAACCGAGACATTTTGTTTATTCTTGCTTAACTCAAAAGCATTTGTTTTTTATGGCGATAACTTTGAAGAAGCACTTTAAAAAATGGCCATAAACTTTATTGTCAAGCAATCTTTTCCCTTTTTCTAAGCACTATAAAGATTGTTGGCATTCTCCCCAACTGCGACCTCAGCACAATGATGCAAAGAAAAAGGCATCTGACTTCCATAGTGGTTCGACTCAGTCAAGAATTTTAATGCCAAACTTTATCCCTGTTCAAAAAATAAATAAAAAATAGTTACATTTACTCTTGGGGTCCAACCAATGACTGGGGATGCAAACGGATCTGGCTCCGAAGTGCAAACACAGCAGGGATGTCCATGGGCCAGATTTGGATTGGATGTCCCCTTTCGGTCTAACCATATTTGATACATCAAATGTTTGCATATTCAGATTTGAATTCAGATTTAAGATGCCATTGCATTTTATCAATATGAAACATGAGCACCCAGTTCATGGGACTGTGTGCCAGTTCACACAGTAAAGAGTCAGAATTCACAACAGCCAAAAGGGTTCATCCAGTCCAATGTGCCTAACAACCAAAAGAGTACAAGGAAAATGTACATTCCAATTGCACACAATTGGGCTTCAAAAGAATGAAATGCCATCACTATCAAGATTCAAAATGGAAGCATTCTCAAAACCCAAACATTTATGCAACAGAAACAAGAAAGAAACACCAAGGACAAAAAAAAGGTCAAAAAGAGGACCAAACTGTGTCTTATTTGTCTTTCTCCTCCTCAGTCTAAAATTTTCTCTTTTGGCTGTGTGGCTGTCTGATACAAACCTAAGATAAGTATTCATTACTTCACAAAGTCTAACCATAACCCCTGGATCCCAGTGCAATTTCCTGGATGAATCCAAAACAATCATCTAAAGAATGCAATCTGAGTTTATAAATGTTGGTTTAGAAATAGAAGCTCAGATATCAAAACTCAAAAGTACTGGCTGACACGCCAAGAGAACCACCCTAGTCATGGGCACACCCAAACACATAGAAAATCCTTCATATACACAAAATCAAACTAAAACAATATTCCATGTCTGAGCACAATACAAAGATATTTCCACAGGAAAATACAGACTACTTGATAAAGTCAGTTGTTCGCTCATACATTCCTCGTCCAACATAATGTCTTTCCTTAAATCAGAAAAGAACAGCTGTTAGGAACAACAATAAATGAATAAGAAAACACAACGGGAAGAACAATGGAGAAACCAAACCTGATGCATCCACTTGATAAATCTCCTAACAAGCCATTGATCACATCATTTTGTCAGCCTATGACAAGCTGGAATGCGCATGAGTAGGCTAAAGGCCAGCTGGACACTTGCATATGCAATTAGAACAAAGATGTAGGTCTTGTAGAAAACGGACTTTGGATTTTGAAGTCCCTTCCTGCATGGTTATCGCTATCATAGTTTAGATTTGACAATTTATGACTACATGATTCAACAGAGGACAAATAAACATAAAACAGTAGGTGCAACGACATCAAAGTGAAGTCTTCCAGATTAAAAAAGAAACAACAACACAAAAAACTCACACATAAAGATAGCAAGCACATAGACGTGCACTTTCTCATGAGCATCCCCCTCTTATATGTGCTCCTGCATGTCTCCACAAAAAAGAAAATGCTGCAGGAAGACTATATAACACTTCAAAAATATTAAAACGTACAACACACACATAATTTGAAAGGCATGCTTAGAGATCTGAAAACTACCACAAAAACATGCAATAAGAAACCAAAAAAACTAAAAACAGTACTGAGTTGGTTCAGTCTATGGGTTGTAGAATGTAAATGCACATTCCGAGGGTGTGTTTGCATGGTCGAGAATAATATCCGCAATATATACATTTCATTTCCACTTTGACTTAATTTAGCAAAATATGTAAAAGATGAACATGTTAAAAAACAAAAAATGTATATTTAGATGAAAAATTAAAAAATATGTATTAAAAGATTTTGTTTGGCTGCTCATTAAGTAGTGGACATCTGAAGTTTGTGAGTAACAAAAGCAAAAAATGTCTTCATAAAACTCAGGCTTTTGAAAAAGCTTGACACACAACTGAGCCTAGTTTGTTTAAAATCAATTTCGGCTAAATTTTATACCCAAGTTCAGCTAAAACATATTAGGCATCTGACTAGATATCCATACAATAAAAGTAGACATTGAGAAATGAGAAATAGAACACTGTAGTCACTGCCAGTATTATCTATTGAAGAACTAAATTGGCACAGAAAGCAATCCTTTTAGGAGTAGTAAATAAGTAATATCACATTATCAACAACAATAACTCGTTGACATTTTACTATTTGTTTGGCCATCACTTGATTGGACACCAAATGCAACATGGGCAGACATGAAGAAACAAGAAATATAACATTGTAGATAGATATTGACAGGAAAATCAATTATTATTTAATACTAAATCAGTTAGATCACATGTCAAAAAATAACTTGCTTAAATTTTGAACAGGAAAAAGAAAAACGGAACCTTAGGTTGCAGACCATATTATTATGTTTAGAACTAAGCAGAGGATATAAAAGAAGACAAGGTAAAGGGGCACGAATTGGAACAATCACCTTTTGAGCCTAACAATTGTGCTGATAGCATGATGGTCTAGGAGTTGAGCAAGTGCATAGAGCTTAATAGCAAACAACTACTAGTGCAATAAGCTTCAAAAGAGTCAAGACACATTAACCCTAATACCCAAGAGTAACAATGAAAAGGCTCTTATGTAATAGAAAAATATATAACCCCAACTAAAGAAGAAGCATGGTGACATTTGTATTAAACGAAACGGTAAATATCTAAGACCATCATTCTTAAAGTGTGTGCAGATGACGCATATATGGGAATAACTTGCACATACTTCAGAAAAATTGGCAGCACAAATTCACACAGTTACATCTCCAAAAGATAAGAGATTACTTGGGGAGTGTATGTTATAAACCAAGATAGACATAGTATGTTGTCCCGAAGTCTCATCATTTGGAGACCTTCTTGACCTTTCGCTCCTAGAAGATCTTACTAGAAAAAAGAAGTATTACCTAATACCTGTCCTTTGCAAAACTAGAAACATCTGTGAGTGAATAAGAATTGATCTTCAAACTTATGCATGATCTCATATGTATGGTATACCACTATTGTTACCATATATATAGTGTATAACATTAACTGTATTATGAGCTTATCATAATAACGTATATAACCTGCACTATGTAATATATCATGTATAACTAGTGTAATATATTATAGTCTATGGTGCCTATTTCTATTGGGTTGATGCCAATAGAGATAAGCACTATTATATGGCTGTACATAATCCATATAAACATATATGTATATGTGCACTATAGTACCATGTTAATCTTTATGGTATCATAGTACAACTTTCCCATAAGCTCATGATATACAAGTAACAATGGCTGATGATATTGCATAAATGCCGTAGTAACCTATATTGTTTGTGCTAAGGGCACTACTGGTAATATGAACACTCATGTCATACAAAGGGTTATAGGTAACCTCTTATAATGGGTAAGGTCATATGGTAAGGTATAGTTAAAGTGGGTAACTATTATTGTATGATATACTGTTATATTAGACGTACATATAATACTGTTATTATATACGTACATATAATAGTTATTATGCACTACATGTATAGTGCATATGGCCATTTATAATGGTCCAGTAGTGCCCCTATACATTAATAACACTGCTACTAATATAATATATGTTACATATATTTTAATTATGAAACCTTAGGGTTGAGGTGCACGCATCCCTGTGCACCTCATTTGGTAGAAGCGTATGTGTCATGGACAGTTTAGTTTTTTTAATTAAAAAAATTAAAATTAAATAAATATAGTCAAACTTAACACATAGCCCCTAATTAACCACGTTTGTATCCCTAAATCCCCTATTTTCAATCCAAATCACCTGTGAAATTCAACCATCGTTGCTGCACACTGTGAAATTGCTAGAGGCTAGAGGCTAGAGGCTGGAACTACGGCTGGTGGAAGTTTGGTGCCATCGCCCAACGTCAGAAATCCTTTGCAACTGTAAGTTTATTTGAATCTCTTTCTCTCCATGGATGATATGTTCCTCTTTGAGTCTCTTTCTCTCCATGGCTGGCGCTGACCATGGCCACCCTCTCGCTCCCTCAACTCTCTAGCGGCTAGAGATGCCGTCTGTCGGCATATGTTGCTGAGTGCAAACGGTGAAGAAAATTTACAACGAAAAGAAAATGGGTTTTCCACCAAACAGCCCCTGCCTTATGGCTTTGTTGCAAAATGGTATCTGAATTTGTGTGGTTTGCAAATTAGTACCGATCTTCATATCTTGGGTGTATTTCCTTCTTCTTTAATCCAGCTCTATCTTTCCTGTATGCGTCGCCCCATTTCCTGTACATGTCGCCAAGCATTGGTGGTATTTAAGGGTTTGCATTCGTTGTGTGTTGTTCTTTATTGATATGCTTAGTATTGTAATTTTATAAATATTATATAATTCACAAATTTGTCTGTGAAGCTTATGCTTCAATTAACGCCTCGCCTCGTCTCATGAGAGGCTCAACTCCTTGCGTCGATTTCTGGCCTTTTACAACATTGCTCAAAACAATATATGTATATATTTATAACCCCTATACAGTAACATAATATGGTTATATTTAGGTCCTACCATACAATATGCACCAATAATGTTCATGAATGTATGTGCCATAAATAACTAACCGGTTACATATATATATACTTAGTAGTGTAACCGATGGACTAGAAAACGTACTATACATGTACTCTATCATATTATTAACAAGGATACTGACAATAAGCAGTATCTTATAGTATGTATATAGTTCATATGATCTTTACACTAATAGGTTCTCTGAGGATATAGACACAGTATAAGCTTACACTACCCTCTAATCATAACCTCTCAACCTCATTGGGGATAGATCACAAACTATAGCTTTCACCCTTTGCAATGTTTATTTTTCCAGACTAATTATTATATTATATACATATAATATATTACATGTATAGTAATACGCATTATAACATGTATAGTATTATGTACATGTATACAACACATAGTAAGAGAATATTTAAAAAATACATTATATAACATATGTATTATATAATGTGTACATATAAATGTACATACATATTTCTACAATAATATACATACACACACACATATAGATATATATAGTACGCATATATCATATATATACGTATATAATATAACATGTGCATACATATATGTATATATGTACATTTACATGTTACATATATTATACATGCATAATAAAGGTAACATACTTCAATATATACATACTAATGTAATATACATGTGATACACGTATATAGTATTGATGTACTACATTATAATATATAAATAGTAGCGATGACTATAATACGATAAGGACTTCACCATACAAAGGGTATATGCCTAAGACCTACGCCTGTAAATATATACCATTATATATATTTACTAAACACCTACTATATGGTATGAACAAGCATAAGATTATATGTATATAATATGTTATTACTATTACCAAAACATATGTACACAGGGTAATATAATAATAGTACACTGCATGGTAAGGTAATTACAACCTTTATATATACCCATGTTAGTGCACAATGAGCTACTTCTAGGCATAACATATTATAACATGCATGTTATAATCCAGTAACATACGGTCCTCATTTATGAACTACAATGTATGAGTTCACCTTTGTATTATAGTACTAATCTGGTATAAATGGTAAGGATAAGTTGTACGTTATAGGATATATATGTGATAACTATAATGTACAACATGTACATTATATGGGACCTGACGGGCTAATATTTACATTGCCCTTGTATACTTATAGTATATGTTTGTTATAACATATACTATAACTATTAAGGCATTGAGTATGCCCATAACATATAGTACTATATTATAACATAATATACCTATGATGCTTTGTTATATATACAAATAACACTATGCAATACCCACATACAGCTATTATAGTGTATATTTATACAGAGGTACTGGCCATAACAGGGGGGTCTATGTGCCCCTATATTATACATCATAGTACTGTGTGCAGTACTGTACATTGTACTACATATAATCCTTCCTGGTTTAGGGTAATCACACCTATATATGTATTTGTCAGCTAATATATGGCTGTAAAGTATACGGTCAACTATATAATAACATTATAGAGGTGATATACTCTTTGTTTGTTACATTAACTACACAACCACTTGTAGAGTTAGACCCTATAAGTGGCAAATAACGCCACTTACAGTACTGCACGTAGCTTACATTATAGTGGGGGTTATATGCTTGTCCCAATATTTATTATCAACTAGTGTATATGGTTATAGGCAATGACAGCCATATATTATATATATAGCTGGACAATATAGGCTATAAAGAATAATATTATGTATATGTGCACAATATGATAGAACATGTATGGGCTAATGGTTACCTCATACATTGGGCTATTACCACACTAACCGTATTGATAAGTATGTACATTATAGTAGAGTAGATTATATGTACGAGTAATCTATTCTACTATATACATATATTATGATAGTGTAATCTGGCCAACTGTTTACTAGGTTATATGCATCTAATAGTATATGTTCCCAGTATATTCGGACAGGCCAGTATACACGCACTACGTACCATGGTTATGACTGTGTATATATATTACACTATTATGTTGGTCCCTATACACAATAGTAACCATGTACATAGTCAAAAGAGGGTATCAAGTAGTCACTAGCCCCGCCTTCGGCATCCCCCTCCATGCGGTGAAGGTAATGACTTCAGGCATGGCCAGCTCCCAGTGTGAAGGGCGGTGTGTACAAGCTATGTCACACAGACTCTTCAAAAAAGGGGCCACACCCGTGTCGACACGACGCTGGTGCTGGTGCAGCTCCGACACGCACCACAACCACATCCTTTTTTATGCAAGTTCAAAATATTTTTCACTTTTTTTTCTTCTCCCTGTCCCTTTCTTTCTTTGTGTATAGTAATAAAAGTAAAAAGAAAGTATGGATTAAGCTAAGAAACAAGCTACAATTATATATATTATGAATACATACATCTATATATATATACACCCTCGCCGCACCCTCGCACCCAAATTTTTTGGGATACGTCGCACCGGCACACGCATCCACACCCGCACCCACACCGGCACCGGCACCCCGCACTCATGTGACATGGTGTACAGGGCCCGGGAATGAATTCACCGCTGTATGGCTGACCAGCGATTATAGCTTCATGCTGGCAAGTCCCCATTCATAATTGGGCGCGGGATAATGGAAATCATAAAAATAATGTCGGTCCTTGCACATTTACTATAAGTTAACACTCGCTCAATTAGTCAAGAACTGGTTCCTCCCTTATGTTTCTAAACAAATTTCTTCTCAAGGATTCGTTATAATTTGATTTACATAACTAAATGAAAAAGGCTTTTGATTAAATAACAAAACCATCTCCTTATCCGGAGTACATCGTTAGCCTAAACCTAAACCAAATGTTGACACACAATGGGAAGATAATATGCATAAGCAAAAGAATAGCTAGATACAGACAAATAAGTGATATAGTCTTCCTCCCACAAGGTTTTCACAATCTCATTCCAAAATGGAGCAAACTTGGCAGCATATGCCTTGTCTCTCAGAATATAGTCCTACACCAAATATCATTGGCCATTAACTATAAAATTGAAACTAGAATGAAAAGAAGAATGAATCACCTGAAAATATGCAGATTTAAAGAATCACATGCCATCGTCCATGGATGTTCCATTCAGATACATCATTTATAATAATGCAAGGATAAATAAAAATCCTACTGCATGGAATATGTGCATGTGATGAAACCAACACATATACAAATCACAGTAAACAACATGCATATTCAGATACATGAATCAAAATTGATGCAACTGTAAAGCCTGAGGTGGCCATTGTGTACAAACGGCTACTAGATACTGTGTCACAGATCACAAGCCTTCCAGTTAAAATTATATACAGCCAAACACATTAGGTGGAATCCAGGCAGTAGACTATGTGATTTTAGGTGCTACAGAAAACACAAAAGAGAGGTCATGATTCAAATGTTAAAAACTTAAAATCATCAAGAAACATTCATTTCTGCCTGGACAGCATAACACATATCCGAATTGTAGACCACATGCATCAAACACAAACAATTCTACAACTGAAAGGTATAAACCCAGAGAATAGTAGATGACAGATAAATCATAAAAAAGGAAGAGGGTAAAGTAAAGTTGCTTGTCTTCAGTTAGGTGAGACTCGATTTTCCTGAAATCAGATTCAAGTAGTGACTCTGATCCAATCAGGTGACAAATAATTCACCAAAAATTCATAGAGAGAAACTCAACGCATGTGCCCAACACTTACAATACATAAACACCTGAAAGGGCATGTTTAACACCCGTACAACCTTAATAAGGTAAATATCATATTAGTATTTCATAGATGCAAGCATGGCCTAATTAGATTTCAAGGTGGGTCCACACATGATATCCTGAAAGACATGGACAGTTTAAAATGAAAAAAGAGAACCTGCAGCCAAAAAATCCGACTCTACTCTGAATTTATGTAAGTACAATATGTAATCATCTTTTCCATATTTCGCAAATCCAAGATCCATTCCAAAGCTCACCTGTATATTTCTCTACCAACTCATGTTACACATGTGCGGATGGGGCCACCAGTCTAGAGCATTGTCAAGATAATTGGGTGCGGGTACAGTCAGTGCATATATGTATGTATATGCACATTCCGAGGGTGTGTTTGCATGGTCGAGAATAATATCGGCAATATATACATTTCATTTCCACTTTGACTTAATTTAGCAAAATATGTAAAAGATGAACATGTTAAAAAACAAAAAGTGTATATTTAGAAGAAAAATTAAAAAATATGTATTAAAAGATTTTGTTTGGCTGCTCATTAAGTAGTGGATATCTTAAGTTTGTGAGTTACAAAAGCAAAAAATGTCTTCATAAAACTCAGGCATTTGAAAAAGCTTGACACACAACTGAGCCTAGTTTGTTTAGAATCAATTTCGGCTAAATTTTATACCCAAGTTCAGCTAAAACATATTAGGTGGAAAACAACCGCTTAGTTTGATATCTGATCTGAAAAGAAAAGCACTTTTGTGTGTACAAAAATACTGCTCAGTGGATTCAAATATTGAACCATTGAAACGTGTGCTGAAACAGTCAATGCACTATACAAAAGTGCATGTGTAAAAACATATGAGACTATGAGTAGTCCTCTAAATTAGTTAAAGAGTCAAAGTCCATGGTTCCATTTGTGTTTACCTAGCCCGTATGTTCTTTTTTTGTGTGTTTATGCATTAGGTTTTGTATTGTAAATGGCTTCATTAGTGAGGGCAGTCTGGTCTTTTATTGTTTATTCAGTGAACAAGTTAGCATCACAACCCTCATATTGAAGTTCTGTTCTAAGCAGCAAGATGTTAAGTGCTGCTGTTCATGTACTGAAGACCAGATGCAAATAACAGCACACTTGGTCATTTTCTTAACTTGGTTTTGCAATATTCATCATATTACTGGGAAGTGGGAACTTGATGACAGAAAAAAAAATCGTTCTCATGTACATTAAAGGCTGGGTACATATGAATGGACCATATTTAACGCCACTTTGGCTCCATTATAATTTTCTAGATTTGGGTTGAGAAAATAACTAGCTAAAATCTGGTTAGGCCTGATTATTATTTACGTGGGGGATTAAGGTCAGGTGCAGCCACAAGTGGGCTACCAATCCAGCCCATTAACAGCCTTAGCTACTATTGCTGTCAATCCCTGTAAAGTTACCCTAGGGTACCTGAACATTATCACTGGCCCTTTATGTGGTGTATTACCTTTTTGTTTCCTTTCTATTTTCTCTTGACTTCTTGTTTGGTCCTAAGATGCAGTATTCATGCTCTTGCTCTGATTTCTGGTAAGGAAGGGGCGTTCTACAATTTCCCAGCAAGATATCATTGATGTTCTAGATAAGCAGTTGCTTGGGGGAAAAGGGGTATTACTTACAGAGGAAGAGCAGCAAAAATGTGAAGAGAGTGTCCAATCTGTGTCATATATCTGTGAGACGTTCACTTCCAAGCATTTAAACAACACATGCACAGGTTAAGTCAACTAAACAGTGCCTACTTTTAAAACCAAAAACCTAAAACCAGCTTTGAAACTTTTATTACCATACAAATAGTTTGACATCGTCATCAAGCATCATTCAAGAGTTTCCAGCACTCAGCTAAGTTTTACATCTAATTTCTGAAATATACCAAGATGTTGGTGTAAAAAAAAAAAGAGATTCACTAGAAGAAAAAAAGAAGGCTTTGATATTCCATCCCACTCATAGGTATGCATAGTAAATAGTATTCTTGGACAGCACCATCCTTGTGACACTAAAGGCCAAATGAAAACAAGAATATTCAGGGGAAACGTAGTCAAGATCAAGAAGAATAGAGTTATGAAAGGTCCAACTGATACAAAAGAAGAGCCAGGTGTGACTGTGTGAGGAAAGACCCTCTCCTATCTCCATAAAGAGGAAGTCTCCTACTAGTTTTGTTACCAACCACTTGAAAGCAAAACAATCAGCTAAATATAAGAAGTATGAAGAACAACCTAAATATGAGAAGCAGAAGCATGTTTCTTTGGTTACTTAATACAAATAATTTTCCCAGTTCATTTGCTAAAAGATCAGTCAGAAGATGTTTATTGAAACAGTCTCATTCGTTTGAAATACCATATAACTCTATATTTGATCAAGGAACATGAAAACAGAGCAAACAAAAAATTTTTGACTAAATGATAACAGAGTTCTTGTGATGGTCACAAAATTACTTCTGTAATTTTGCACACCATAAGATGTTCGTTAAATTGTAAAAGAATCACTTATATCATATTAGAAACAGACTGATCCAACATAGCCTTGAAACTATGAAACTTAGTCAAGCTATGAGTATCAAAAGGCAAATAGAGAAACCTGCAAAAAGACACCTGACGAGAACTCATGAGCAACACACGTATAATACATGTGTACATGTAATATACAAACTTAATACATGTGTGTATATTACATACATTTGTACATGTATATATATATATATATATGTAGACATATATAGTGCCTACTGCATAGTACATATATGTCATATGTATGCATACTATATAGTATATTATACATGTGTATACGTGTGTACATGTACAGTATGTAATACATATGTATATATATAGTAAATGGTACATATATTTGTACACACACACACACACACACATACTGAGGGACAAGTGGCAGAATGCGGGACCAGGGTGAGGAGCTGGCTGGTGACGGTGGAGAGGGAGTGCGGATTAGGTCAACGGTGTGTGTGTGTGTTTGTGTGTGTGTGTATGTGTTATATATATATATATATATATATATATATATATATATATATATATATATATATATATATATATATATAACACATACACACACACACACACACACACACACACGCACACACACACATACATACATATATATATATATATATATATATATATATAATACAATTATATATGTTACATATAATATATTTATGTATGTTATATGTACATATAACATATACATATATAATATATATGTATATATACAATATACTACTTACTTTATACGTATATATAATATATAAAATATTTACATATTCATAAACATATACACATATATAGTATATATTACTATATATTATATATACAACTATATACATATAACATGAGATATACAACTATGTACATATAAATGTATTGTAATATATATATATATATATATATATATATATATATATATATATATATATATATATATGGATATATATTATAATATAATATTAATATAGTATTATATATGTTAACAAATTAATATAATATTAATATACATATGTTAATATTATGAGTATACATATGCATTACATATTACAGTACATAACATATACACAATAATATATAGTACAACATATTATATATGTATATACGTTACATAATAACACACTATATTACATTATGTATATATGTATGCATATATAATATAAGTGTTAATGTATATATAGTACAACTGGCATGAACTCTTAAAATCTCATGCACAACTTTTTTCCTTATTCGATAAGCTGCAACTTTCCAATTCCTTGAATTCACAACACAAAAAATTACTTGATCTGGTATCCATTATAATACAGGTTTCATTTATTTTGAGTTTCTCAAAAAATGCATAAATTCCACAAAAGCTCTCATGAATAAAGAGGGTTAAAAAAAATTTCCAGCAAGCACATAGATGTGCACTTTCTCATGAGCATCCCCCTCTTAAATGTGCTCCTGCATTTCTCCACAAAAAAGAAAATGATGCACGAAGACTATAGAACACTTCAAAAAATATTAAAACATACAACAGGCAAAGAATTTAAAAGGCATGCTTAGAGAACTGAAAACTACCACAAAAACATGCAATAAGTAACCAAAAAACCTAAAAACAGTACTGAGTTGGTTCAGTCTATGGGTTGTAGGATGTCAATGCACATTCTGAGGGTGTGTTTGCATAGTCGAGCATAATATCCACAATATATATATTTCATTTCCACTTTGACTTAATTTAGCAAAATATGTAAAAGATGAACAAGTTATAAAACAAAAAATGTATATTTAGAAGAAAATTTGGGAAATATGTATTAAAAGATTTTGTTTGGTTACTCACTAAGTAGAGATTTGCACCCGCACCTATGTCAACATGGGTACGGATGCCATTTTGAAGCACTCTGTATGTTATAATTGACAACAACTTGACCCGCTTTAGCAAAAGCCCTCCTCCCCGAGCACCCAGGCGATTCCACCCTATGCTTTTTAGAAGGTAAGACTGAAAAGATAAAACTAAAAACAAACACATAAAGTTTCCTTGCATCTTCAATAGGCTGACCATATATGCGGTGGTATAAGCCGAGATAGTAGCTTTTTCATGAGAACAACAAGCAATTTCCTAAAACTATAAGAACGTTTGGCACCATGAATCTACTATGGTTATTCCTAATCCTCTCTTAACTTGTTGATTCACTTTTAGAACTTCTATGGATAGCACCTATGGATTTTAAAAACAACCCCACTTATATGTGGTTGAAATTAGTCCAATTGCAGGAATTAAGAAGCTACATTCACATAAATACATTTTCAAAATAAATGATAAAACACATAGTGGTGGAAAACACATGGAGTGAAGCAAGCATGTTATAAGTTCAAGTAATCACTAAGAAGTAAAATTTTGTATTTGGCCCCACATAAATAGCTCTATCGTGCAAAGACTGTTATTCTTTGCCTCATTCCGATCAGCCCAAATAAAATAATAAAAAAAAGGAAAAGAAAAAGACCCAGAAGACTGCTCACTATGACTGTGGATGTTTGAGTCCGTTGAAGTAGTAAACAGATGGATTTCTTGAGCAGTTGACCAACCTTTTGGGCCTGTAATCTTTCTGTGTGCTTTGGTTCATATATTTTTTCGATCATGTCGGTAGAAACTTAAGTATCATACACACACACACACACACATTGTATATATATGGGTACGTAACTATATCTACATAATAACATTCTATATTGCATTATATATGTTATGCATATATAATGTAGTACATTATATATTACATTGTACATGATAATATGTACATATTATAATACATATGTCTACATTGTACAATATATATGCAAAATATGTTGTATGTGAAACATTTTACAACATATACATATATATAGATAGGGTTTATTAATTATGCATACATATTATTTATGTATAATATAAAAAATAATTATGTGTATATACGTATATTATAAGACATAAAGGTAGGTCAACTTGCAATGAGATAAAGTGGCATAGCATATATATATATATATACATGTAGATACATAATATATTAAAGAATATGTGTCATATAATATAGTATAATTGTATATAATATGTAACATTATATATACATATTGTACATTACATAATATGTTATAATTACAACATATTATATTATACACAAGTACATAGTTGTACATATACGTTATATTTCACATAATATATATAATATACATGTATATTATACATTATATGCATGTGATATATGTCATATGTATATTATATATACGTAATATAACATATATATCGTATATATATATTGTACATACATATTATAATGTACATTATATGTACATCATACATATATATATATATATATATATATATATATATATATATATATATATATATATATATATATATATATATATATATATATATATATATGTGTGTGTGTGTGTGTGTGTGTGTGTGTGTGTGTGTGTGTGTGTGTGTGTGTGTATATGTATTACATAATGTATATTGTATATATTGTTATATATGTATATATACACATGTACATATACATACATACGGTTTATTAATTATGCGTACATATTATTTATGTATAATATATAATATAATATAGGTGTATATACGTATATTATTGTATATGTAATTATAACTATTAAATAAAATTTGTAACATGTATTATACATATATATTGTGTTACATGTGTAATAATGTATAGTATATGTCATATATAATACTTATATATCTCATATATTACATCTATGTACATAGTGATACATTCATGTTATATGTTAACGTATATGAATATTATAAATATAAATATATCATATACGTCGAATATATATATATATATATATATATATATCACCATGGTACGCCAGGTCGACCCGCGTACCCATACCGGTACGCTGGTACGGCAGTACCGGTATGTTGGTACATGGTGGTACGTTTGGATCTGGTTTCGGGTCGGAACCAGATCCAAACCATATCCAAACAAAAAAAAAGAAAAGTAAGCGGTAAAGGGTGGAGAGCGGGGAAAAGAAGAAATGACGAGGGGAGAGGAAAGGGCAAGGGAGGAGAGCGGGGAAAAGAAGAAATGACGAGGGGAGAGGAAAGAGCAAGGGAGGAGAGCGGGGAAAGAAGAAAGGACGAGGGGAGAGGAAAGAGCAAGGGAGGAGAGCGGGGAGAAGAAAGGACGAGGAGAAAGAGGAGAAGAAGGGACAAGTTTTGCAAAGGGGAAGAAGAAAGGACGAGGAGAAGAAAGGATGAGGGGAGAGGAAAGAGCTGCCTTCAGTAGTCTTTCCTTCTCCCCTCGTCTTCTGCGGTTCTCCTTCTCGGCTTCTGTTTCTTCGTTCGACCATGGAGAAGAAAGGACGAGGGGAGAGGAAGGAGCAAGGGAGGAGAGCGGGGAAAGAAGAAGCAGCAAGAAAGGGAAAGAATAGAAGGGGAAAGTGGAAGGGAAGTTACTGCCCGTTCGAAAGATTCGAAAGATGTTTTCAAAAATCAAATTATTGCCCGCTCAAAAATGCTCAGCGTGCGATGTGAATGGATAAAGATTTTTAAAATCATTTTTCTTAGTTTGATAGCATAAAATGAAATTGATAGAAACCATTAATAATGCACTCCATGAGCATCATTTTCTTTATTTTAGTAGGGGATAATTTTATGTTTTTTATGAAATGGTATTTTAATTAATTAAAAAATTAATATTATCATATAAAAAATACACCGTACCCATACCATGATTTGCAAAAATGCCGTACCGGTACTGCGGTGACATATATATATATATATATATATATATATATATATATATATATATATATATATATATATATATATATATCATTAAGTTATATATTATATACTACAATTATGATGTTACATATACATTATATACAATTATATATAATATTTATGTAATACACATATATACAACTATAATTGTTATATATATATATATATATATATATAACTATACCTATTTATGTCATATAGTATAATATCATATACATACAACTATATTTACACATTATATACACAATATTACATGTGTGTATTACAATATATGTGTTGACAATGAGGCAGGTTTTTGAATATTAAAGAACCTGACCCCTCTTTAATAATTTTAGATAACTTTCTGGTTTTCATTGTAATTATGTTGTTTACCCTAATTCTCCCTTAAGTAAGGGTTAGGGTAAGAGATTGAATATAGAAATTACGTTTTTCTTCTCTCACGTCAACATGGTATCAGAGCCAACGGCAGTGGCGCGATCCCATCTACTTTCCAGTGACTGGCAGACTTTCGGCGACTCTCTTTCCGGTGTCTGTCAGACCTCCTTCTCTCCTCTATCGTCTTCCTCTTTCTTCTCTTCTCCTTCTTCTTCTTTCCTCTTTCTCCCGCTCGCTGGTTGGTGGAGTCTGATCACGCCCATGTGGAGCGCATGATCAGACTCCATTGGTGGAACGTGTACAGCAATCTCTATTGGTGGAACCTGTGCAACAGTTTCTTTTTTTTTTTTTCTCGTGGAGAAGGCTGACGCTGCTAGAGATGGTTGTCTGACACGGCTGATGGTGGAACAACAAGTGCTGGAGATGGCTGCTATTCGTAGAGACTTGTTGCTGATCGTGGGAATGACCCATTGTGATTGTGGAACAGCAAGAGGTGGACTTGCTGTTTGAGAGGTTGATGTGGGAACAACAGAAGCAGCGGTAGTCTTGGGGCAGTAGTCATCTGTAAGTCTTTTCTTTGCAGCAGTCATTGTCAGCAAAATCTCTTTTGTCTGTTAAGGGTCGTGTGGAAAGGGTGACTGCTGCCTATGTTAATAACGTCTAGGGAACCAAGGGAAATTCTGTGATTTTTTCTTCCCTGCCTGCACGCACATATCATTTCTGTCCATATAAAGTGAGTATATATATTCTGTTTTGATCTTAAATATGGAGCAGAGAAATACTATTACTGATATGCAAAGAGACCATAAACGTTCTGGGAGTCTTCTTTCACTTGGGTCGACGGTGAAGTTGGATGACACAAATTATGAAATTTGGTCTCAAGTCTTTATGATGTCCGTTAAGGGGCACAGAAAAAAACATGTTATTGAAGAAGAGGAACCTCTAACTACCTCTGAAAAATATTCTACATGGGAGGAAGATAACAATATTGTTATGGGGTGGATTATGAATAGCGTGCAGGCACACATCACTCCTACAATTGCATATTATACCTCTGCCAAACAGATGTGGGAATTTCTAAAGCAAACTTACTCCCATGATAAGAATATGAGCAAAATTTTACAGGTTGAAGAAGATCTTCTCAAGCTCCAACAAGGTGATTCAGATCTGGCCCAATACTTTGCGTCAGTCAAATCAGCCTATGAGAGACTAAAAGCTCTACGTCCCCCTAGTCAATCATGCTACAAAACTCACTTTGAGCAACACATGGTGGCCAAATTTTTAGCTGGGTTATCTCTTGAGTTTGCAGTGGCAAAAGCCCAAATGTTGACTGGGGCCGAAATTCCAGACCTTGCTGAAGCCTATAATAGGCTTAGTCATCTGGTGGTGACACTTACTCCATCCTCAGCTGATGCACCCTCTTCAGCATTAGCCATTCCAAGAGGCCGTGGGTAGGCCTTAGCCATCTTAGGAACTCGAGGACAGGGCTTCTATAGAGGGAGAGGTGGTCGAGGTGGACGTGGTAGATTTCAGTGCACATTCTGTGGAATAAACATGGTCGGCCAATGATGCGAGGCTCTGAGTCATCACAGATCAAGGGTTCTTCTCATTTCCCAAAAGCCTCACATGTTGAAGATGATACTACAGAACCAGCTGCTGAAAATGTCACTGTTAGTATTAGCAAATCTGAGTATGAACAGTTTCTTGCTCAGAAAGGCTCTTCTTCCACCTTAACATCTACGGTTGTGGGTGATTCTGCTTTTTCCACCACTATGCAGAACCAAGATCCAGGCATGTCATGGATTATTGATTCTAGAGCCTCCAAGCACTTCTACAGTCAACCAAATTTATTCACTATGCTTCACCTGTTAGAATGTATGTATCCCATATGTATACATATATACATTTATATATATCACATATATTAGTCATCTAATATATGCTTTATATATATATATATATATATATATTTTATATTTTGGGTACTTAGGACACCTATGTAATTTTCACTTTCTTTATGTATTATTTTCTGTTTTCCCCTTTTATCCCTCTCCTTTTTCTATTTTTCATAGAGGGAGACTAGTCCCAATGGCTAGATTTCTAGCCGTTGGGACTGCCTCCTCCTTCTTCTCTTTGGCCCTCTCCTCTATAAATAGGGCAGCTCTCCCATTGTTTATGGTATGGCTTTTTAGCCTACTTCTTGTATCTCTTTGTGTGATTAATTTAAGTTCTTCTTCACCTCTTGTTTGAGGGTTTGTGAGATTGACTTGTTGGTGAAAGCTTCAAGGCTGATATTACTTGAAGAGGTTGTTTCTTTGGGCCTGATTTACATGGTATCAGAGCCTCGTCTTTGGCTCTTTGTCTTGCTGCCATTCAAGATTGAAGGTTCAGTTTTTATTCTTGTGTTGGAGTTGTGAAGCACTTCAAGTGTTCGAGATATTGCTTGCTGCAGTTTTACACAAGAAGAAGAGTCTTTTTGCTGGCTTCTTTTTGGTGATTTCTTGACGAAATCTAGCTCCCTTGGTGGTGAGCTCGTGGCTGTTGAAAGGGTGACTGGTTTCTATCATTGTTGAGTTTTTATCCTTGCCGTGGACTTCTTTTCACGTGGCTGCCATCTTCTTCATAACTTGTAAGTGGATCTACCTTGTTGATTGTGCCCATGGATGACAAAGTCTCTTCTCTTCCTTTTCCCAAACTCTCATCAACAAATTACATACAATGGGCTAGAACTATGGAACAATTTATTCGTAGTAAAAGCCTTTGGGGACTAGTTGATGGGACAAAACTTGAACCACAACTAGTCCTTACGAAAGTTGTTGATGGAAGGGCTATGGAATTGGATGCAACCGAAAAAGAGAAGGTAATGGCTGAATACAACAAAAAATGGGAAGAATGGAGTGTTGGTCATCACAAAATCATTACTTGGATCTTGACTTGTGTTGACAATGCTACTAGCGGGCAAATCTCTAAATTAAATTCTGCCCTAGAAGCTTGGGAATATCTAAAGAAAACTCATACCATGAGAGATGTTGCTTATATGCATCATGTTCAACTCAAAATTCACAATCTTCAACAAGGAGATAGATCCATTAAAGATTATGTGGCTGAAATGGATCAATTGTATGATGAATTGAGTATTTTTGAACCACATTGGACACAAGATCTTATTCTTAGAGAAAAGCAAATACAACGTGAGAAGTTTTACAAGTTTATCATAGGTCTTAGACCGGAATTTGATGGTGTCAAAACCGCTTTACTTCATCGTTCTAAAACACCATCTATGAATGAGGCTATTGCGGAACTTCAAATGGAGGAAAATCGTCTTTGTCTTGATAAAGAGAAAGTCAACAATGTGCTTGCCACATCTAGGCCGGGGGCCCACTTGAGACCTTATAGACCTCCTCACTTCAATCGTACAAATGAAGGAACAAGGAGAAAAATTATTTGCTATCATTGTCAAGAAGAAGGACATACCAAGCCAAGATGTCCAAAACTTAGAATTTTTGATAAAAGAAGCAATGTTGCGGCTCAAATTCAAGAAGAGAAGAAAGAAGCAAGTTCATTCCAACTTGAGCAACTCATAAGTGCTCTTCAACCTTTTCTAAAAGGAGGAAGCACACCTTCGACTTTGGGAGCGACCGTGGCATCTACTTCTTCAAGTAAGTACTCTTGGATTATTGATTCGGGTGCATCTTTTCATATGACTCCTTATGAATCCCTTCTCACCGAATGCACTAAAAATGATTCTTATTCCTTTGTGAAAACGGCGGATGGTACCTCTCTTGAAATTGATTTTATTGGAAATTTTGACCTAGCTTTTGGATCCAAAATTTTAAAAGTACCTCAAGTAAGACATATTCCTAAATTAAACTTAAATTTATTGTTCGTTTCTCAAATAGCCGACCTTGGTTTTGATGTAATCTTCTCACAATCCAAATGTTTGATACAGGATCGGATATCCAAGAAGATGATTGGGGAAGGTTTTAGAACAAATAATCTCTACTACATAGACTTTTTGGACCTTTCAAGACCATCTTGCAATATCTCCAAAGAATGTGACATTCAAACTTGGCATCAAAGACTTGGACATTCAAATATAGAAAAATGTCTCATCTTCCATTCATGGAAAATTTTTGTCAAAAGAACTTTGATTGTAATGATTGTATTAAGGCTAAAATGAAAGCCTTACCTTTTGATAATAGAAATTTTATTGCCCAAAAATCTTTTGATTTGGTGCATTCGGATGTGTGGGGACCCGCTCCTATTATGTCAAAAGGAGGATTATTGTACTATGTGATCTTTATTGATGATTATTCTAGGCATACTTGGGTTTATTTTCTCAAGCACAAATCGGAAGTATTCACAAACTTTAAGAATTTCTACAACATGATCTATACCCAATTTGGCTTAAATATCAAAGTCTTTAGAAGTGATTCGGGAGGAGAATTTATGTCAAATGAATTTCAACAATTTCTAAAAGAAAAAGGCATTGTTCATCAAAGATCTTGTCCTAACACTCCACAACAAAACGGAGTGGCCGAACGTAAACATAGGCACATTATTGAAACTACTAGAGCCCTTCTTTTATCTAAAAATGTTCCCAAAAACTTTTGGGCCGAGGCTGTTTTGACTTCAACCTATTTAATTAATAGAATGCCTACCAAACTTTTGAAACATATTTCTCCTTTTGAAAGACTTCATCATGTTAAACCTAATTACAATAGACTTAAAGTCTTTGGTTGCAAATGTTTTGTGTTAAATGACAAAGACGATAAGCTTTCCTCCAAAGCTATTTGTTGTGTTTTTATTGGGTATTCCGAAACTCAAAAGGGTTATAGATGTTATGATATTAAAAAAGATAAAGTTTATGTTTCTAGAAATGTGATCTTTTTAGAAAATGAAGATGGTTTCAAAGATGAACCCAAGAAACTAGAAGATTATACTTTTCTTTGGACTAATGATATTGATGATGATGATGATATTGATGATGATGAACCCGATAAAGGTATAGAGGTACCAATTGAAGAAGTCAACAATGATAATTCTACTCATATCATCCCTCCAAAAGAGATCTTAGTTTATAGAAGAAGAGACCCCCAAAATCAAGAAACTAATCAATCTCTTCCTAGGAGATCCCAAAGGCACATTAGGCCTCCTCAAAGATTTGTCTCTTATGAGTCTTTTTCTCCAAAATTTCGAGCTTGTATTATGGCACATCATTCTTTTCATGAGCCATCTTCTTACCTTGAAGCTAAAGAAGATCCCAATTGGATTGAAGCCATGAATCTTGAGCTTAAAGCTCTTGAAAGCAATGAAACTTGGGATATTGTGCCTCTACCAACGGGGAAAAAGACTATTGGTTGTAGATGGATCTATAAAATCAAAACTAGAAGTGATGGAACCTTAGAAAGATATAAGGCCAGACTTGTTGCCAAGGGATATGCTCAAGAATATGGGATTGATTATGAAGAAACCTTTGCTCCTGTTGCTCGCATGACTTCTGTTAGAACCCTTATTGCCATTGCCTCTGTTAAACATTGGACTATTTTTCAAATGGATGTTAAAAATGCTTTCTTAAATGGTCACCTACAAGAAGAAGTTTTCATGAGTGCTCCCCCTGGTTTTGATCTACCCCAAAACAAAGTTTTACGCCTTAAGAAAGCTCTTTATGGTTTAAAACAAGCTCCCAAAGCCTGGTTTGACAAGTTTAGTAGTGTCATGTTTAATCAAGGTTTTAAATCTTGCTACTCTGATACTGCCATGTTTGTAAAAACTACCTCCGTAGGTGTAATTGTTTTATTACTGTATGTTGATGATATGGTTATTACTGGGAGTGATGATGAAGGGATTATAGAGGTAAAACACTTTCTTAGCAAATGTTTTCAAATGACTGATTTGGGAAGACTAACTTATTTTCTTGGAATTGAAGTTGCTTATAGCAAACAAGGTTATCTTCTTTCTCAAATGAAGTTTGCTAGTGAATTAGTTGACAGAACAGGTATCTCAGATGACAAAGTTGTGGATACTCCAGCAGCACTGGGAGTAAAAATGAAAATTGATGATGGAGAGATATTGGAGAATCCCACTCCTTTTTGGCAAATAGTTGGCGCTCTCTCTTATCTATCCATCACCAGACCTGACATTGCTCATGATGTGCATGTGATAAGCCAATTTCAACAAAGACCCACCTCAGTACATATGGGAGCGGCAATGCGGATTGTCCGTTATGTGAAAAACACTATCAACAAAGGACTATTTCTGTCTTCTTCTTCTATATTAGAATTAGCTGCGTATACAGATGCTGATTGGGGTGGAGATCCCAATAATAGGCACTCCACCACTGGTTTTTGTGTGTTTTTAGGTGACTCCTTAATTTCCTGGCGATGCAAGAAACAGAATAAGGTATCGCTATCATCAACAGAAGCTGAATATCGAGCAATGACAACTACAACAATGGAGATAGTGTGGCTCAAAAGCTTACTGAAAGATATGGGAATTCATATTACGAATCCTGTCAAGCTTTGTTGCGACAACAAAAGTGCAATCTATATTGCTAGCAATCACACATTCCATGAAAGAACAAAGCATATAGAGATGGACTGCCATTATGTTCGTGAAGAGTTCCTTCAGAAAAACATAGATCTCTCCTATGTCCAATCAGAGTATCAACTTGGCGATTTCTTCACTAAAGCTCTCGCTGCTACCAGATTTAATTTTCTCCTTGGCAAACTTTCGGTTATCACACCGTAAGTTTGAGGGGGGGTGTTAGAATGTATGTATCCCATATGTATACATATATACATTTATATATATCACATATATTAGTCATCTAATATATGCTTTATATATATATATATATATTTTATATTTTGGGTACTTAGGACACCTATGTAATTTTCACTTTCTTTATGTATTTTTTCTTTATGTATTATTTTCTGTTTTCCCCTTTTATCCCTCTCCTTTTTCTATTTTTCATAGAGGGAGACTAGTCCCAACGGCTAGATTTCTAGCCGTTGGGACTGCCTCCTCCTTCTTCTCTTTGGCCCTCTCCTCTATAAATAGGGCAGCTCTCCCATTGTTTATGGTATGGCTTTTTAGCCTACTTCTTGTATCTCTTTGTGTGATTAATTTAAGTTCTTCTTCACCTCTTGTTTGAGGGTTTGTGAGATTGACTTGTTGGTGAAAGCTTCAAGGCTGATATTACTTGAAGAGGTTGTTTCTTTGGGCCTGATTTACATCACCATGTTCCTCAACCTAGACAGGTAAAGCTTGTAGATGGGAGATTCTCTCCCATTGTTGGTTGGGGCAGTGTGAAAATTTCAGAATGTTTATCTGTGAATAATGTGTTGTTTGCTCCTGATTTTCCTACTCACCTTCTCTCAGTTAAAGGGCTGACTCATGATTTGAATTGTAGAGTCATTTTTTACCCTAGTTCGTGTTGGTTTCAGGACTTGTAGACTGGGAGGATGATTGGTGAAGGCCATGAACAAAGCGGAGTTTACTTCTTGTCTGAGGCCGTGGACACAGCTGCTATATCAGTCCCATCCAAACCTACCTATCTTCAGTGGCATCTCAGACTTGGGCATCCATCAGTGTCAAAACTTCATTGCTTGTTTCCTCAGCTTTTGGTGTCAGAGTCACTCCAGTGTGAAGCCTGTCAACTTGGGAAACACACTAGGAATAGTTTTCCATCGAGTCTAAGTTCTGCAAGACATAGTCTGTTTGATTTACTTCATGTCGATGTGTGGGGGCCTAGCCGTACTGCTAGCCGGTCTAAATTTTCGTATTATCTGGTAGTAGTGGATTATTTTTCTTGTGTTAGTTGGGTTTTCCTTTTGAAGGAACGGACTGCTACTATATGTATCCTTCAAAATCTTATTATTGAAATAAAGACTCAATTTGGACTTTCTGTAAGGCTGTTCGCACTGACAATGCTCTGGAATTCAAATCAACCAACCTTTTACAATTTTACTCAAACCATGGAATTGTTCCTCAATTTACTTGTCCACATACCTCGCAATAGAATGAGAATGGTGTTGCAGAGAGAAAGCACAGACACTTGTTGGAAGTCGCTCGTACACTCATGATACAGAGCCATGTACCATCTTATTTTTTGGGGGATGCAATATTAACTGCGTGTTACCTCATTAATCGTCTACCATCCTCATCTATACGTAACAAAATTCCAATTCAAATGCTTTATCCTGATCGTCCATTATTTCAAACTCCACCTCGTGTATTTGGATGCACATGCTTTGTCCATATCCTTGGACCAAAGTGAGATAAACTTGCTGCCCAAGCCCAAAAATGTATCTTCATTGGTTATCCCAAAAACCAACGAGGCTACAAATGTTTTGACCCCCTCACCCAGAAAGAGTATGTCAGTGCGGACGTCACATTCTTTGAGTATCGTTCATATTACCCACAACCACCTACTTCTTGCTCTGAAAATCTCCATCAATGTCCTTTGCCAATCCCACCTTTCCCACTTATGTCCCTTCCGAGTCCATCTCCACCCCAGAGTCATTTTTCAAATCCTCCTTTAGTCTACTCTCGTCGATAGGGTCTCTCACATGGCTCTCCTCCATCATCCTCTCCTGAGGTAAGTGTACCTGATTCCTCACCTCTGGTTATCTCTGACTCGCAGGATCTCCCTATTGCCTTGAGGAAGGGTAAACGTCAGTGCACCATTCATCCCATTTCACAGTACGTGACTTCGGCATACGTAAGTGACAAAGTGCAACAATTCATTCATGCTTTATCTACTTATACTACTCCGACTTGTCATCAGCAAGCATTACTAGACCCTAATTGGCACCGGGCTATGGAAGAGGAAATACATACTTTACAGGAACGCCACACGTGGGACCTGGTTGATCCACCTTCAGATTGTGATATTGTGGGCTCTAAATGGGTATTGACTGTAAAATACCATGCAGATGGAACCCTTGAACGCTATAAAGCTCCGCTGGTTGCAAAAGGATATATTCAGACGTATAGTATTGATTTCTTTGACACCTTCTCACCAGTTGCTCGGTTAGGGACCATTCGTCTCTTGATTTCTCTTACAATTCACTGTGACTGGCATATGCATCAATTGGATGTTAAAAATGTGTTCCTGTATGGCAATCTTGAGGAGACAGTTTATATGCAACAACCACCTGGCTTTGAGATTCAGGGGGAGTGTGGGAAGGTGTGCAAATTGAGAAAGGCCATATATGGACTGAAACAAAGTCCCTGTCTGTGGTTTCATAAACTATATGATATTGTCTCACAAAGTGGATTCCAGAGGTCACTTCTTGATCATTCAGTGTTTGTTAAGAAGGGAGCATTGGGAATGGTTATCTTGGCAATATATGTTGATGATATTATATTGACGGGCAACTATAAACAAGGTATATCCGAGACCAAAGCATTTCTTCAAAAGCATTTTGTCACAAAAGACCTTGGACAGTTGAGATATTTTCTTCGGATAGAAGTGGCTCGTGGTAAGGAAGGAATGGTCCTCTCTCAAAGAAAATACATTTTAGACTTATTACAAGAAACAAGAATGTTGGGGGCAAAACCTGCCACCATTCCCATGCATCCACGATTGCATTTACAGATCTTTGATTGGAAAGCTTCTTTATGTGAGAGATACAAGACCGGATATTAGCTTTGCTGTGGGAAAGCTGAGTCAGTTTATGGAGAAACCAAGGAAGGTTCATTGGGAAGCTGCATAAATGATACTCAAATACTTAAAATCTTCTCCTGGCGAAGGACTACTATTCAAGAAAGAGAAAACATTAGATGTCCAAGCCGTGATGCAGACTACGCAGGATCTATTGAAGATAGAAAATCCACTACTGGGTTTTGCATTTTTGTAGGAGGAAATCTTATGTCTTGGAGGAGCAAGAAACAAAATGTGGTCTCACGGTCTAGTGCAGAGTCAGAATATAGGGCTATGGCCAAACAACAGCAGAATTAACATGGGTTGAATCAATGCTCGAAAGCCTAGACATTCCAGTTCAACTACCTATGACAATGTTTTGTGATAACAGTGCAGCCACTTATATTGCAAACAACCCGGTTTTCCATGAAATAACTAAGCACATTGAAGTAGACTGTCATTACATTCGTGATTTAGTTCAAGGAGGAGTGATCTCTACCACTCATGTGGTCTCTCAGGAACAAAATGCTGATATCTTTACTAAAGCTCTTGCAATTAGTGTGTTTTCAAAGTGTTGTAACAAGCTGAGCATGGTAGATATCTATGCTCCAGCTTGAGGGGGAGTGTTGACAATGAGGCAGGTTTTTGAATATTAAAAAACCTGACCCCTCTTTAATAATTTTAGATAACTTTCTGGTTTTCATTGTAATTATGTTGTTTACCCTAATTCTCCCTTAAGTATGGGTTAGGGTAAGAGATTGAATATAGAAATTACTTTTTTTCTTCTCTCACGTCAACAATATGCATAATATAATGTTACATGTGTGTGTGTGTGTGTATATATATATATAATTATATATAGATATTATATGTGTACATTTGTACGTGCACCACATATATATATGTTTTATAGTAACACATGCGTGTTACAAATATATATATATATATATATATATTCATTACATATTTGTTATATAGTACATATACATGCCATGTGTGTATGTTATATACGTGTTCTGTCTTAATATATTATATATATATATATACATATATGTATTATATATGTATGGTAGATGTCATACATAAATGTGCACGTATCTATATAGATATATAGCACAAATAATTCAAACCAAAGAATTAAATAAATTTCTAACTATATATATATATATATATATATATATATATATATATATATATATATATATATATATATATATATATATATATATATATAGAGAGAGAGAGAGAGAGAGAGACCACACACCAGCTTCAAACAGATTGATGACATGTAGATAGATAGCTAAAAGAGCTTAAAGCCAACTCCACCTTCCACAGACCTTGGCAGAAGCCGATTGACAGAGACTATGGAACTTGAACATGTACATGATAACGCTCAGAAAACAAATATAGCTGACCTATTTCCAGTACTCTTTTCAACGCCATTCTTTTCATCTTTGATATCTTTACCAATTATAGCAGCATCAATAGCGCCCTTATTATCTTCCCAATTTCTCCTTCCCATACAACCTCGGTAACTTAAAATCAAGACCACATTTTATCAGTAGAGAGCCTCTCAAAAGGTAACACTTACAAGTAACCCATGCACCACAAGTTAGACTAAACATAGAATATACATAATTGCGTAGTATGATAGTCAGTCGCAGAAAGGATGTAATTGATACTTATCCACTGAATGTGATTAAACTGGAAAATAATAAAACAAAAAAGACAGACAGCCATGTACTTTCGCTTTCACGATCATCAATTCTTGTCTTTAGAATTTTACTATTGTAAAAAATCTACTCTATCGCTAAAAAGTGTGGCCAAGCAAGTGTCGCCGCAAATGCACCTTTAGCAGTAGTTTTTAACGACATAAAATTTTTCAAAAAAAAAAAAAAAAAAACCAACATAGTACAGATATAACCTGTTGTTTTCAATCTCTCTCTCTCTCTCTCTATATATATATATATAATATTATATATATATAATATACAAATGTACATATGCATAACATATTATACATATATATGTGTACTATATTCTTCGTACAAACATATAGGTATTCCATTTATACATATAAGTGAATACTTTATGTACACATATAATGTGCTCTCTCTCTCTCTCTCTCTCTCTCTCTCTCTCTCTCTCTCTATATATATATATATATATATATATATATATATATATATATATATATATATATATATATATATATATATATATATATATATATATATATATATATATATATGTATATATATATAAGTATACAAGTATACATATAATGTGCTCTCTCTCTCTCTCTCTCTCTATATATATATATATATATATATATAGTGGCACCAGCCACGCATTTTAACATGTGCTTCCAGTTTGAACATGCTCATGATGAATCAACTTTACAATAAAGCTGGGCATACAAGGAATCTTTCCCGAACTAGACTTTACTTGGGATAAAACAAGAGTGGAACCAAGTGCTCATCTTGCTTGCAGGAAACAAACACACCAACTTTCCAAATTAATTTGGAGCTAAGATTTAAAGCCTAAATAGGATTCACAGCTAAACAAGAGTTCACTTCTTTCACTATCAGGTTGTTCATTTTAAAACGAGTAGGATTCCAAATTTTAAGTGGTTTTTCTCATCAGTGAAATTGCCGTGAGATTTCAGTTTTAGCTGAGCCTTTGCAAATTCTATCTTGTTGCCTTCACTGACTATCTGTCTGATATGTTTTATAGACTGATGATTTGGAGCTCGTCCAGTAGCTTCTTTGGTTAGATTGTAATAGTAATGACCGAACTACGATAAATGAAACAAGAACAAAAGCAAGAAATTGGCAGCAAAACCAAAAGAGAAGAAAATTGTGCACACTGTTGTAATCTTTTTGTTTAAGAGGGGCACACTGTGAGCCCCAAAGATAAAAATGGTAGGCGCATTTTACTTTTCCATGGGTATAAAAACACATGCACACATCATATTTTTATATTTCTTACTTTTTAAAAAACATTGCCCTAATTGGCCAAGTAACATAATAACCTTATGAAGAATGGATATTTACATAAGTGTACACATGTAGGACTAGATTGGATACAAAATAATCAAAACAACAATATACAAAGAATGTGAACATGTGTTGACATTGTGATACACCTTCTAGAAAAGCACCCCATCCTAAGATCAAAATGGCCCTAGTACCATGTGAGCTCCAAATATGTTGACAGCAAGGAAATGAGAGAAGAGGAAAGAGATGCCAAAATATATTCAAATGAAAGCAATGGTGCTCTGTTTCATTGCTTATATAAAAAGAGCAACGTAGTAATTGACCAATTACAGTAATGCCCTTATGATGAAAGAGTACTTACATAATGTGTATACATGTAATACGTGGTTGGGATTGGATTCAAACCAAAATCTCAAAAATAAAAGACAAACAATATACACAAACTAATATACATGTCTCCTAACAAAGTGAACCTAACTCGGCCATGCACAAGCTGTTAATATGTCTATTTGTTGTTTTGCCATCACCTGACTGGATATCCGTACAATAAAAGTAGACATTGAGAAATAAGAAATAGAACACTGTAGTCACTGCCACTATTATCTATTGAAGAACTAAATTGGCATAGAAAGCAATCCTTTTAGGAGTAGTAAATAAGTAATATCACATTATCAACAACAATAACTTGTTGACATTTTACTATTTGTTTGTCCATCACTTGACTGGACACCAAATGCAACAAGGGTAGACATTAAGAAACAACAAATATAACATTGTAGTTACTACAAGTGTTCTCTATGGAGTTAGATACTGACAGAAAAAGCACTTATTATTTAATACTAAATCAGTTAGATCACATGTCAAAAAATAACTTGCTGAAATTTTGAACAGGAAAAATAAAAACGGAACCTTAGGTTGCAGACCATATTATTATGTTTAGAACTAAGCAGAGGATATAAAAGAAAACAAGGTAATGGGGCACGAATTGGAACAATCACCTTTTGAGCCAAACAATTGTGCTGATAGCATGATGGTCTAGGAGTTCAGCAAGTGCATAGAGCTGAATAGCAAACAACTACTAGTGCACTCAGGTAAGCATTGAGAATGATGGAAGATAAATCAAAAGAGTCAAGACACAATAACCCTAATACCCAAGAGTAACAAGGTGACTGTAAACAATGAAAAGGCTCTTACGTAATAGAAAAATATATAACCCCAACTAAAGAAAAAGCATGGTGACATTTGCATTAAACGAAATGGTAAATATCTAAGACCATCATTCTTAAAGTGTGTGCAGATGACACATATACGGGAATAACTTGCACATACTTCAGAAAAATTGGCAGCACAAATTCACACAGTCACATCTCCAAAAGTTAAGGGATTACTTGGGCAGTGTATGTTATAAACCAAGATAGACATAATATGTTGTCCCCAGGTCTCATCATTTGGAGACCTTCTTGACCTTTCGCTCCTGGAAAATCTTAGTAGCAAAAAGAAGTATTACCTAATACCTGTCCTTTGCAAAACTAGAAACATGTGTGAGTGAATAAGAATTGATCTTCAAACTTATGCATGATCTCATATGTATGGTATACCACTATTGTTACCATATAAATAGTGTATAACATTAACTGTATTATGGGCTTATCATAATAACGTATATAGCCTAATATATCATGTACAACTAGTGTAATCTGTTATAGTCTATGGTGCCTATTTCTATTGGGTTGATGCCAATAGAGATAAGCACGATTACATGGCTGTACGTAATCAATATACACATATATGTATATATGCACTATATACTATTACATACAGTTAGGGTACCTATACAGATACTGTACATTAATGACCTTATGATAATATATATATATATATATATATATATATATATATATATATATATATATTATCATATGGTCATTAATGTACAGTATGGGTTGTTGTTACATATTGTAACCCAAATGATAGGTACAAACAATGACCATGTTAATCTTTATGGTATCATAGTACAACTTTCCCATAAGCTCATGATATACAGGTAACAATGGCTGATGATATTGCATAAAATCCCATTGTAGTAACATATATTGTTTGTGCTAAGGGCACTACTGGTAATATGAACACTCATGTCATACAAAGGGTTATAGGTAACTTCTTATAATGGTAAGGTCATATGGTAAGGTATAGTTAAACAAGGTAACTGTTATTGTATGATATATTGTTATATTGGACGTACATATAATACTGTTATTATATACGTACATATAATAGTTATTATGCACTACATGTATAGTGCATATGGCCATTTATAATGGTCCAGTAGTGCCCCTATACATTAATAACACTGCTACTAATATAATATATGTTACATATATTTTAATTATGAAACCTTAGGGTTGAGGCGCACACGTCCCTGTGCGCCTCATTTGGTAGAAGCGTACGCCTCATGGACAGTTTAGTTTTTTTAATTAAAAAAATAAATTAAATAAAAATAGTCAAACTTCACACATATCCCCTAATCAACCACGTTTGTATCCCTAAATCACCTATTTTCAATCCAAATCACCTGTGAAATTCAACCACCGTTGCTGCACACTGTGGAATTGCTAGAGGCTGGAGGCTGGAACTGCGGCTGGTGGAAGTTTGGAGCCATCGCCCAACGTAGAAATCCTTTGCAACTGTAAGTTTCTTTGAATCTCTTTCTCTCCATGGATGATATGTTCCTCTTTGAGTCTCTTTCTCTCCATGGCTGGCGCTGACCATGGCCACCCTCTCGCTGCCTTAGCTCTCTGGCGGCTAGAGACGCCGTCTGTCGGCATATGTTGCTGAGTGCAAACGGTGAAGAAATTTAACAACGAAAAGAAAATCTATTTTCCGCCAAACAGCCCCTGCCTTATGGCTTTGTTGCAAAATGGTATCTGAATTTGTGTGGTTTGCAAATTATTACCGATCTTCATATCTTGGGTGTATTTCCTTCTTCTTTAATCGAGCTCCATCTTTCCTATATGCGTCGCCCCATTTCCTGTACACGTCGCCAAGCATTGGTGGTATTTAAGGGTTTGCATTCGTTGTGTGTTGTTCTTTATTGATATGCTTAGTATTGTAGTTTTATAAATATTATATAATTCACAAATTTGTCCGTGAAGCTTACGCTTCAATTAACACCTCGCCTTGTCTCATGAGAGGCTCAACTCCTTGCGTCGATTTCTGGACTTTTACAGCATTGCTCAAAACAACAGTGCTAGGTCTGGTATGTACATTATATATATATATATATATATATATATATATATATATATATATATATATATATATATATAGAACCCCTATACCGTAACATAATATGGTTATATTTAGGTCCTACCATACAATATGCACCAATAATGTTCATGAACGTATGTGCCGTAAATAACTAACCGGTTACATATATATACTTAGTAGTGTAACCGATGGACTAGAAAACGTACTATACATGTACTCTATCATATTATTAACAAGGATACTGACATATATATATATATATATATATATATAGTTCATATGATCTTTACACTGATAGGTTCTCTGAGGATACAGACACAGTATAAGCTTACACTACCCTCTAATCATAATCTGTCAACCTCATTGGGGATTGATCACAAACTATACCTTTCATCCTTCGCAATGTTTATTTTTCCAGACTAATTATTGTATTATATACATATAATATATTACATGTATAGTAATACGCATTATAACATGTATAGTATTATGTACATGTATACAACACATAGTAAGAGAATATTTAAAAAATACATTATATAACATATGTATTATATAATGTGTACATATAAATGTGCATACATATTTCGACAATATATATATATATCGTAACGCATTTATCATGTATATATATATAAGATAATGTATATAATATAACATGTGCATACATATATGTATACATGTACATTTACATGTTACATATATTATACATGCATAATGAAGGTAACATATTTCAATATATACATACTAATGTAATATATATGTGATACATGTATCTAGTATTGATGTACTACATTATAATATAAATAGTAGGGATGACTATAGTACGATAAGGACTTCACCATATAATGGGTATATGCCTAAGACCTATGCCTGTAAATATATACCGTTATATATATTTACTAAACACCTACGATATGGTATGAAGAAGCATAAGATTATATGTATATAAAATGTTATTACTATTACCAAAACATATGTACACAGGGTAATATAATAATAGTACACTGCATGGTAAGGTAATTACAACCTTAATATATACCCATGTTAGTGCACAATGAGCTACTTCTAGGCATAACATATTATAACATGCATGTTATAATCCAGTAACATACGGTCCTCACTTATGAACTACAGTGTATGAGTTCACCTTTGTATTATAGTACTATTCTGGTATAAATGGTAAGGATAAGTTGTACGTTATAGGATATATATGTGATAACTATGATGTACAACATGTACATTAATTCACATTGCCCTTGTATACTTATAGTATATGTTTGTTATAACATATACTATAACTATTAAGGCATTGAGTATGCCCATAATATATAGTACTATATTATAACATAATATACCTATGATGCTTTGTTATATATACAAATAACACTATGCAATACCCATATACAGCTATTATAGTGTATATTTATACAGAGGTACTGGCCATAACAGGGGGGTCTATGTGCCCCTATATTATACATCATAGCACTGTGTGCAGTACTGTACATTGTACTACATATAATCCTTCTTGGTTTAGGGTAATCACACCTATACATGTATTTGTCAGCTAATATGTGGCTGTAAAGTATACGGTCAACTATATAATAACATTATAGAGGTGATATACCCTTTGTTTGTCACAGTAACTACACAACCACTTGTAGAGTCAGACCCTATAAGTGGCTAATAACACCACTTACAGTACTGCACATAGCTTACATTATAGTGGGGGTTATATGCTTGTCCCAATATGTATTATCAACTAGTGTAGATGGTTATAGGCAATGACAGCCATATATTATATATATAGCTGGACAATATAGGCTATAAAGAATAATATTTATGTATATGTGGACAATATGATAGAACATGTATGGGCTAATGGTTACCTCATACATTGGGCTATTACCACACTAACGGTATTGATAAGTATGTACATTATAGTAGAGTAGATTATATGTACGAGTAAACTATTCTACTATATACATATATTATGATAGTGTAATCTGCCCAACTGTTTACAAGGTTATGTGCATCTAATAGTATATGTTCCCAGTATATTCGGTCAGACCCGTATACAGGCACTACGTGCCATGGTTATGACTGTGTATATATATTACACTATTATGTTGGTCCCTATACACAATAGTAACCATGTACATAGTTAAAAGCGGCTATCAGGTAGTCACTAGCCCCGCCTTCGGCATCCCCCTCCATGCGGTGAAGGTAACGACTTCAGGCATGGCCAGCTCCCAGTGTGAAGGGCGGTGTGTACAAGCTATGTCACACAGACTCTTCAAAAAAGGGGCCACACCCTTGTCGACACGACGCTGGTGCTGGTGCAGCTCCGACACGCACCACAACCACATCCTTTTTTATGCAAGTTCAAAATATTTTTCACTTTTTTTTCTTCCCCTGTCCCTTTCTTTCTTTGTGTATAGTAATAAAAGTAAAAAGAAAGTATGGATTAAGCTAAGAAACAAGCTACAATTATATATATTATGAATACATACATCTATATATATATACACCCTCGCCGCACCCTCGCACCCAAATTTTTTGGGATACATCGCACCGACACTCGCATCCACACCCGCACCGTTACCCCGCACTCATGTGACATGGTGTACAGGGCCCCGGGAATGAATTCACTGCTGTATGGCTGACCAGCGATTATAGCTTCATGCTGGCAAGTCCCCATTCATAATTGGGCGCGGGATAATGGAAATCATAAAAATAATGTCGGGCCTTGCACATTTACTATAAGTTAACACTCACACAATTAGTCAAGAACAGGTTCCTCCCTTATGTTTCTAAACAAATTTCTTCTCAAGGATTCGTTATAATTTGATTTACATAACTAAATGAAAAAGGCTTTTGATTAAATAACAAAACCATCTCCTTATCCGGAGTACATCGCTAGCCTAAACCTAAACCAAAGGTTGACACACAATGGAAAGATAATATGTATAAGCAAAAGAATAGCTAGATACTGACAAATTAGTGATATAGTCTTCCTCCCGCAAGGTTTTCACAATCTCATTCCAAAATGAAGCAAACTTGGCAGCATATGCCTTGTCTCTCAGAATATAGTCCTACACCAAATATCATTAGCCATTAACTATAAAATTGAAACTAGAATGAAAAGAAGAATGAATCACCTGAAAATATGCAGATTTAAAGAATCACATTCCATCGTCCATTGATGTTCCATTCAGATACATCATTTATAATAATGCAAGGATAAATAAAAATCCTACTGCATGGAATATGTGCATGTGATGAAACCAACACATATACAAATCACAGTAAACAACATGCATATTCAGATACATGAATCAAAATTGATGCAACTGTAAAGCCTGAGGTGGCCATTGTGTACAAACGGCTACTAGATACTGTGTCACAGATCACAAGCCTTCCAGTTAAAATGATATACAGCCAAACACATTAGGTGGAATCCAGGCAGTAGACTATGTGATTTTAGGTGCTACAGAAAACACAAAAGAGAGGTCATGATTCAAATGTTAAAAACTTAAAATCATCAAGAAACATTCATTTCTGCCTGGACGGCATAACACATATCCGAATTGTAGACCACATGCATCAAACACAAACAATTCTACAACTGAAAGATATAAACCCAGAGAATAGTAGATGACAGATAAATCATAAAAAAGGAAGAGGGTAAGGTAAAGTTGCTTGTCTTCAGTTAGGTGAGACTCGATTTTCCTGAAATCAGATTCAAGTAGTGACTCTGATCCAATCAGGTGACAAATAATTCACCAAAAATTCATAGAGAGAAACTCAACGCATGTGCCCAACACTTACAATACATAAACACCTGAAAGGGCATGTTTAACACCCGTACAACCTTAATAAGGTAAATATCATATTAGTATTTCATAGATGCAAGCATGGCCTAATTAGATTTCAAGGTGGGTCCACACATGATATCCTGAAAGACATGGACAGTTTAAAATGAAAAAAAGAGAACCTGCAGCCAAAAAATCCGACTCTACTCTGAATTTATGTAAGTACAATATGTAATCATCTTTTCCATATTTCGCAAATCCAAGATCCATTCCAAAGCTCACCTGTATATTTCTCTACCAACTCATGTTACACATGTGTGGATGGGGCCACCAGTCTAGAGCATTGTCAAGATAATTGGGTGCGGGTACAGTCAGTGCATATATGTATGTATATGCACATTCTGAGGGTGTGTTTGCATGGTCGAGAATAATATCAGCAATATATACATTTCATTTCCACTTTGACTTAATTTAGCAAAATATGTAAAAGATGAACATGTTAAAAAACAAAAAGTGTATATTTAGAAGAAAAATTAAAAAATATGTATTAAAAGATTTTGTTTGGCTGCTCATTAAGTAGTGGATATCTTAAGTTTGTGAGTTACAAAAGCAAAAAATGTCTTCATAAAACTCAGGCATTTGAAAAAGCTTGACACACAACTGAGCCTAGTTTGTTTAAAATCAATTTCCGCTAAATTTTATACCCAAGTTCAGCTAAAACATATTAGGTGGAAAACAACCGCTTAGTTTGATATCTGATCTGAAAAGAAAAGCACTTTTGTGTGTACAAAAATACTGCTCAGTGGATTCAAATATTGAACCATTGAAACGTGTGCTGAAACAGTCAATGCACTATACAAAAGTGCATGTGTAAAAACATATGAGACTATGAGTAGTCCTCTAAATTAGTTAAAGAGTCAAAGTCCATGGTTCCATTTGTGTTTACCTAGCCCGTATGTTCTTTTTTTGTGTGTTTATGCATTAGGTTTTGTATTGTAAATGGCTTCATTAGTGAGGGCAGTCTGGTCTTTTATTGTTTATTCAGTGAACAAGTTAGCATCACAACCCTCATATTGAAGTTCTGTTCTAAGCAGCAAGATGTTAAGTGCTGCTGTTCATGTACTGAAGACCAGATGCGAATAACAGCACACTTGGTCATTTTCTTAATTTGGTTTTGCAATATTCATCATATTGCTGGGAAGTGGACTATGTGATTTTAGGTGCTACAGAAAACACAAAAGAGAGGTCATGGTTCAAATGTTAAAGACTTAAAATCATCAAGAAACTTTCATTTCTGCCTGGACAGCATAACACACATCAGAATTGTAGACCACATGCATCAAACACAAGCAATTCTACAACTGAAAGATATAAACCCACAGAATAGTAGATGATAGATAAATCATAAAAAAAGAAGAGGGTAAGGTAAAGTTCCTTGTCTTCAGTTAGGTGAGACTCGATTTTCCTGAAATCAGATTCAGGTAATGACTCTGATCCAATCAGGCGACAAATAATTCACCAAAAATTCATAGAGAGAAACTCAAACACATGTGCCCAACACTTACAATACATAAACACATGAAAGGGCATGTTTAACACCCGTACAACCTTAATAAGGTAGATATCATATTTGTATTTCATAGACGCAAGCATGGCCTATATTTAATTAAATTTCAAGGTGGGTCCACACATGATATCCTGAAAGACATGGACAGTTTAAAATGAAAAAAAGAGAACCTGCACCCAGAAATCCGACTCTACTCTGAATTTATGTAAGTATAATATGTAATCATCTTTTCCATATTTCGCAAATCCAAGATCCATTCCAGAGCTCACCTATATATTTCCCTACCAACTCATGTTACACATGTGCGGATGGGGCCACCAATCCAGAGCATTGTCAATAGAATTGGGTGCGGGTACAAGTCAGTGCATATATGTATGTATGTATATATATCCTATTATACTCCCATTTATATATAGGCTTATAGTTTACCTCACAGCTATGTGAGGAAGGAAATTTTATTTTCAAAAGAGAGATTAATTAGATGCTATGTGACACAGACTCTTCAAAAAAGAGGCCGCACCCATGTGTCAACACGACGCTGGTGCTAGTCCTGGTGCAGCTCCAATACGCACCCCAACCATGTCCCTTCTTATGCAAGTTCAAAATATTTTTCATTTTTTTTCGTCTCCATGTTTCTTTCTTTATGTATAGTAATAAAAGTAAAAAGAAAAGACAGATTAAGCTAAGAAACAATATAAAATTATATATATATATATATATATATATATATATAATAAATATATTATATATATACAATTATACACCCTCGCCGCACCCTTGCCGATTAACATGTATTCTCTTTTAATTGTATTTAGCCACACAGATATATGGGGAAAAGAAATTTAAGTTTCCAAAACAGAAATTATTTATGTAGTCTAAGGCTCTCTATGTATGTATATATATATATATATATATATATATATATATATATATATATATATATATATATATATATATATATATATATATATCCTATTATACTCCCATTTATATATAGGCTTATAGTTTACCTCACAGCTATGTGAGGAAGGAAATTTTATTTTCAAAAGAGAGATTAATTAGATGCTATGTGACACAGACTCTTCAAAAAAGAGGCCGCACCCATGTGTCAACACGACGCTGGTGCTAGTCCTGGTGCAGCTCCAATACGCACCCCAACCACGTCCTTTCTTATGCAAGTTCAAAATATTTTTCATTTTTTTTCGTCTCCATGTTTCTTTCTTTATGTATAGTAATAAAAGTAAAAAGAAAAGACAGATTAAGCTAAGAAACAATATAAAATTATATATATATATATAATAAATATATTATATATATATATATAATAAATATATTATATATATACAATTATACACCCTCGCCGCACCCTTGCCGATTAACATGTATTCTCTTTTAATTGTATTTAGCCACACAGATATGTGGGGAAAAGAAATTTAAGTTTCCAAAACAGAAATTATTTACGTAGTCTAAGGCTCTCCAAAACCTAACAAAAGCTTAGAAGCTGATGTTCCCTTCAAAGCCAAAAATGGTTTCAAGTACACAGCCAACAAAATTTCAGCGAGCTTAAGGCACAACCCCATCTCCACACTTAAGCAACCCAAGCTAGGGCTTTAAAAACATAACACATGTGTACAGACACTCCAAAATCTGCTACACCACATGATATCATGAACCATACCTCAATGTAGCATGGCCAAGCCCTTAGCACCAGGCCATGCCAACCTGCTAAGTCGCTAATTTGCTATCAAATGGCCATTCCATCATTGGCCCAATTCAACATCCGATGTCCACCCCATTACTCCAAGTCTTTGCCAACTGCCTTCATTCTTGGCCTTCTCATAGGTGTTGCGGGTGCTACATTCTCAAGTGCCTCAGTGTATGTCACTAGAGAACTAGACGAAGCCGAGGCAATGAGTAGACCCTAGAGCTTAGGCATGCCCAGGCTGGACTAAGCGCTCTAAATTAAAAAAAAATGAAAATGTAAAAGCTAATAAAATGCAACCAAAATATTATTATATACAGTCACATATATAAACATATACATGATTATATATAGTCACAAAAAGACTGACAAAATAATACAAAACTAAAGATCGTCAAATAATACAAAATTTATTCATATAAATACACATACAATAACATCAGGTCTCTCTCTCTCTCTCTCTCTCTCGCGCTGGTTGGTCCACCAAAGCTATTGTGATAGACATCAAAGCTGTTTGCTTGTAATTGTGTCTCACCGAAGGATCTATAATTTAGTGGAAGAGTTGAAAGGGAGAGGAAACAGACATTGGCCACCGACAAGGCATTGAAAAAGGAAAACCAAGAACCTAAGACAATAAAGCACCTAAACAACCCATGTCACAATGAAAGTGGAAACTAAACATGACACTATGCAGGAAACCATTAAAGCAGAAAACAATTGCCCAACTCAACAAAACTAAATAATCAAACTAAATCAAAATCGGATCCTATTGAATACAGATCAAACCAATGACCTTAACCGCTAGACATGTGCAGTAGCTAACTAAAGGATCTATTCAACTAACCTGACACTAACGTGATACAAGAGAAACTGAGTATTATCCTCGTCTAAAACCATGAAGGACCTGATGACATAAAACCCAAAACCCAAGCAACTTCGACGAATAGAACCTTTCAAAAATTGATTGGTCCTTTTGAAAAGAGATAAGTATATATGCATATTACACACATTTGTACATGTATATATATATATATATATATATATATATACATATATAGGCATATATAGTGCATACTGCATAGTACATATATGTCATATGTATGCATACTATATAGTATATTATACGTGTGTATATGTGTGTACATAATATATTTATGTATGTTATATGTACATATAGCATATACATATATAATATATATGTATATATACAATATACTACTTACTTTATATGTATATATAATATATAAAATATTTACATATTCATAAACATATACACATATATAGTATATATTACTATATATTATATATACAACTATATACATATAACATTGTATAAATAATATGTGATTATATAACATATGATATGTTATACGTATTATGTTATATATAATATATATTATAACATACATGTATATAACATATTTGTTACACGTATAACTTGTTATATGTATTAGATATGTAACATATATAATACATATATAATATATATAGTATATATGTAGCGTACATATGACATACTATGTATATATGTTGTATGAAATATCTATAACATATACAAATATGTATTGTGTAATATTATTCATATACGTATATACAATATAACATGTATAACATATGTAATATATATGTACTACATATTATATATGTATAATATATAATATACATATATATATTATACATACATATATGTATAATACATATGCTATTTATATAATATATTATGTATAATATATTGAGTAACGTGTATATATGTGTATAACATATGATTTTCTATTCGTATTATGTATAATATATATACATATTTATATATACGTTATAGTATATACATATTTATATATACGTTATAGTATATATATATATATATATGAGTGTGTGTGTGTGTGCACATGTGTGTATATAAAGAGAGAGTTCAGTTTTCCAAGATTAGCCATGTTTAACATTGTTACTCATGTTAGTGTCTACACAATATAACTATTTCTTCCATTGACTAGATAATCATTTTTAAATCTCACTAATTCACTGCCATGGGTAAGCTATTGTAATGAAGGTTCGGAAGAAAAGCTAGAACATGTGTTCTCACATGTGGTAAAAGGGAAGCATGTTATCTCAATAAAAAACTGAAAAAATGAAATATAATTTCTACTTGTGACAACAAATATTTGACATAGTTACCAAGCACCTTAATTGAACAAAACATACGTGGAAAAATAGTGATGTTTTCTAATAATGAATTCATGTGAGATATTATACTAAAAACTTATCTGCTTGACCCTGCAAATATCAGGCAGACTATTTTCATGCTTTCCATCCTCTTAATCATAATATGCTCCTTTACAACAATGCACCTCCTAGAATCATGTCAAACCTAATTGCTGGAATGCTTACAATTAGCATGAAGGAAAGAAATCCACCGATGAACAGCACTGCACCTGAAAATCAAGAATTTAAAAATCAAGAATTTATTCCAGAAAAAAATCACAAACCGATATGTTTGTTGTGAAAAGCAAGCCAGCAAAGAAAATATCAGTATCAGTACCATATGGAATTCCAATGAAAAAATCATGCATTTCAGATATTTTTTTCAATTCAGCACCTTCACTAGTAAAAGTTTCCACTTTCCTTTACTGGCTCTGGAGGGTTCTCCGCTGCAGAAGAAAGATACTCCCTTCCCTCTATGGTGACTTGTTCTGCAACCAAAGATACACATTTCCTAGCTTTCTTTGCTTGTACTTTGACATGCTCAGAGACATCTTCAAAAAGCACCATGGCTTTCTTAGGATACAATTCATACGCTTCCTCTGACAAGTCTTTCATTTTCGCAGCCTGCTGTTTGTAAGATTCTATTGTGCTCTTCCATGCTTCTTGTGACTCTTCCGACTGATTCTCAAGCTCATTCTTCAATTTTTCCACTTTAAAATCCAGATAATGGTCCTGAACAAACAATTGTGATCACAAACTCCAAAAGGTTTGGCAAAACATAAAAAGAAATTATATACAACACCAATATGTCATAGCAAAATTAGGTGGACACCATTTAAAATCATGTCATTTCCTTACATATCCTAGCTGAAGCACCTAAATATCCTAAAACATCTAGAAAATTTTCCAGTTACACTCGAAATTCCCAAACATATAATATATTCATTTCCCAACTTCACATATCAATCAGTGCTTTCACCCAATATTGTCGAAACTCAAAAGAGTACATTCCAAGTTGTAAAAGACATTCCTGAGAAACAAAGAGCAATTTTATTTAAGATAATCACTTCTTTGAAGTAACTAGTGTTAAAAGACATATTTCTTGGCCTGTGACATGCACACCTCACTCCAACATTCCATAGACGAATAGATGCACTTCCTAATGCAACTCATGTAAAGGGGTCAAACGCCTTCCTGATTTGTGAAAAAATTATAAAAGGCAATGCCCGTGGCCGACCAAAGTCCAAAGCCGACAGCCGTGCCTACCCCCAAGATCACCTTGGACCAACCTTAAGACTCTCCTAGGACAAATCAAATACAAAGACACTACCCAGTCGGATAGGAACCTCGACTTCAAAATCCCAATAGGTAAGGAATACAAGTGAGGTTAACCCAAACCCAAAAGATAATCCTACTACAAAATACTAAGAGATGTGAGGCCAGTACAAGCGTGCACGATACAATGAATAAAACTCTCACAACTCACTCAAGCAAACCATCAAACCAAACCTAATCGAACAAACCACACCCACTCGTAGGAGGCTAAGTTGGCACGAGGTCGTGTCCTTAGCGTGGTGCCTCAGAGGTCCCTCAATGCTCAACAACGACCCAAGGTCGGGCTAAAAGCAAATGCGAAAGCAAAGAACAAAAGCAATGCAACCTCCCACGTGTCTATAGGGTGAAAAAGAGAGTACCGGCCAAGGCTAGCTTGGCGAAATAATATCCAAGGACCACGAGGTGAGATTCCACACTCGGGTAATGCAGCTACACGGTGGAAGAGGGCTAGCTGCAGAAGCACAATCCAAGGTATGAAGAGGACGCCGGCGGTTAAAGAAGCCTTCTAGATCGCCCGGTTGTAGGGACTTTTCGCCGGAAGAAGCCTAGGAGCACCACGGGTACTTGCCGGATGAAGTGGGGATCCGGCTGGAGTAGTCACCGAAGGGATGCCGAAAAAGTGGCAGCGACAGCCGGTGGCGGCCGGAGATGGCCGGAGGCAGCAGTGACAAGGTCCACCGGTTCCAAGACTCACAAGGATGCGGACCCCACGGTCTTCCTTGAGGGCTAGGGCTGGAACCGACTAAGTGTGAACCTTGTAGCTTGGGTTGACTTAGGTGGGACCGGGCTAGGTAGGGTCAGCTTGGTCAAGGCTCGGTCTAGGAAGTGGGCTTGGTCAAAGGTAGGTTAGGTGAAGTTGGTCCTAGGGTTCCAATCTAGGCTCAATCGGGTGAAGGGAAATGGGTCAAATATAGGTTCCTAAAATGTAGGACGGGTAGGTTAAAGGCTTAGGACGAAATGGAAAGGGGGACTAGGGTGGATCGTGTGAGGGAAATGTGGTTAAGGAATTGGAGAAGATCCCAAGAGAGGATCGAGCTCCAAGACTCTAGGTTGAGGTGGCGGCACTGTGGAAGCTATCTCCCAAGGAAGTAGGAGAGAGGCTAGGGGCAAATGGTGAGGTGGTGGGGGCGAGTTGACCAAATGTGATCCACTTGAGGGATAGTAAGCTGGTTCGGGGTGTGAAAGGGCTAAGGGAGAGGACAAGTGGCGAGGCTAGAGGGTTCTAGGTCCTAAAATGGAGGTCACTACCTACGAACTTGGGATTGAATCCCAAAAAGTGGATCGATCCCACCAAATGTATAGCACTTCCTAAGATCTTGGAAGCAAGGGACGAGCTCTCTCTAAATGATCTCTCTATTGCACTAGATCTCCGCCACGTGGCGAGGATAAAGGGTGGAGATGGCGAAAAGCCCAAAAGCTAGAATCCACTTACCTCGATTGCACGAAGGCCCAAATGACTCCGGCGGCTAGGAGTTGGCGCCTAGAGATCCTCCACGAATTCCTTGGCTTTTTCCCCAATTGTGATCTAATCTTTGCACGATTCTTGGAGCTGCTCGTGTGGAGCCGGAAATAATGCAGCGGTCCCCAAATTTACGTAGACGATCGTTATTAGAAAAAACTCAGATGTAGAGGAGAAGAAGAAGACAATATGGCGGAGGATAACGGCGTCCTTTCTTCCAAGATTAAGATCGGAGTGTCCGTCATGGAAAAAAAGGTGAGGCACTTACCCGCTTCTTTTCTCTGCCTACACTATTTTAATGCCGCTCAATTTTTTTGTAATTTTTTAAACTGGTTGGTTTTTGTAGTTGTATTTACTCAATGTGATGGTTTCTAGTTTGTTCCTTACCTATTGCCGATGTGTTGTAGTTCATATGCTGCCGTTTTTCTTTTTTATTTTCTAGTTGTGTCTGATGAATCTGATTTTTTTTAAACCTTGATTGCGATCTCTATATTTGAATCTTCGATCATTGCATGCCTTCTTATTCAAGACTTTTATCATTTCATCTTTGAGTTAACAAAGGTGCTTTCGGCTCCCATGCGTCAAATTTTGGAGAGATTGGAAGCGTTTGGTGAATTTGAGGTATGTCAAGATATTTTTTTTTCTACCTTTATTCTTAATTTCTGTCTGACAGCTGCCTTGTAGCGAGCGAGTGTTCACAAACGGATTCAGTTAATTGAGCAAGCACTGTTTAGAATAATAATTTCAAGAATATGGACATTATCAAAACTTGACACATACTGGCAACTTATCGTTGACGTCATCAGCATTGTCGTCATTGTAAATGTTGACGGTCTTGCAGCTGTTTATTCACCTTAATGGAAGTCAGAAAGCTCTACGTGCTATTTTGACTAAATCATGAGAAAAAGATTTAACTGCCTAAATGAAGTAGAACCTAAGATAGTGGCCAGAAAATGGAACTAAATCTGTGGAAGGTGGTTTTAGATAAAATATTGAGAAAGACAGCTGAAGTAAAAAGATATTAAAAAGATGATGGAAGGCAAAAAGGAAAAAGTTAAAATTGTGAGAAACTTTATCATATGTTGAAGCAGGTTCTTAATGAAATTCTTCATGGTTTAGCTTTTAGGGAACTAATTATGTATTGAAAAATAGTTAAAATTTGTGTCATAAAGAATATTATTTTAATAGAAGTTTTAGGAATAGGCAGACACAATTACCAAAAACTCCAGTAGTGAGTTTTGATTTACGTCTGATGACCACCAAATTAGCACCTTAAGTTATTTGTTAACCATGTGGTATTATTACATAGTCAAGGATTTCTTCATTCTCCAGGATGCTGTTACAATCTGCATGTAGCACGTCTACCTAAAAGCTTCAGTTTTGTTACCACCACCATCACTGCTGATGTAGACAGTTGATTTACACATATGATGTCTCCAAAAGTGAAAACTAGCCTATAGATAACGTTTAAGGATTTAAGCTGTTTTAATAACCATTTTCATGTCTTGACATTTACTAGGGTGTGATATTTGGTCCAGTTTTTGCATTCGAGAGACAGGCTACTAGTAAGACAGTGCACGGAAGTCAGACACATACTCCTTTATATCTCACATATGATTGTCAGATCCTTGCAAACCGGATTGTATGCTCCACATGGTATTATAGACACTATATTTTCTTACATGCTGTATGCTATTTTTTTATGAAGTTGGCAAGTTGCCCCTGTTTTGTACACTATGACTTTATGAAGTTATTTTTAGAGCGTGTAGAAGGATTAGTGCATAAACTTATAAAACCTGTTTCAAATCAGACATTTGGCTGCTCTTATGTATTTGTTGTTTTCTTCTTTATGGTCTACCAAAATCTTCTTTTCATATTCTATAATTTCTTGCTATGGTGATTGAACTAGGTTTGGATATTTGAGCTTTTCGACATTTTAATGCTGCTTAATGCGTCTGAAAGTTGTTAAATGGTCATCGAAAATGTTAAATTCATAGCTTTTTGCAGTCTTCTACCCTGTTTCTTCCATTTTTCTTGACTTATTTTCTCATTTAATTTATGGATACTGTGTAGATATGCCTGTGAGATGGTCATGTCCCTATGGCATTTGGCCTGTTCGATGCCATGTTTGCATTACCGACTATGCTGTTTAAGGTTTTTTGATGGATGGACTTGTCTTTTCTGAACTTAGATGCAAATTCTTTAATTTCTTCTCTGTTTCTAGAGAAATATGGTCTTATGAAGCGGCCACTATGTCAATAAAAGCCAGCAGTAGCTAACATTCAAAGAAGAAAACAAAGTGATAAAAAGAATACTAATCATACAAGAAGAGGTGTTAAAATTGAATGGAACAAGTCACTGCAGATGTTTTCTGTCCTTTGTTTTCCTTTCTCTATTGGATTGGCTGTATTTAGTTGGACTAAGGCTTCTGGGTGCCTTTTCCTTACTGCAATGGATGGATATGTGTCCCTTATTTGTGTTAAAACAGTCTCAAAGCAATCCATTTTCAATCTTGGTGCAGTGCCACTAGGTGCTTTGGATCTTCAATTTTATCCACGACTAGAATTTTTGGTTACCAGCTGGATTCTTGCATAGGGAGAATGTGATTGGATCTGAGAAGGTGGGGGAAGTCCCTTGTTGCGGAAAAGAAGTAGTGCTTACAATAGCGACAAATATAGCGATATTTTCGAAAATATCGCTATATTAATGAGAAAAATAAAGAAAACGATAAAAACAGGAAAATGTCACGATATATTAAAAAAACGTTAAAAATGAATTTATCGTGATTTTAACACGATTTTGTCACAATTTTCCCGACTTTTTCATTTTTTTTTTCATTTTCTGTTTTTATCTTTTCAACCTTTGTTTCATTGTTTTATTTCCTCTTGTTTTAGGTGTTTGAGATAACCTCCTAAATGCAACACAATACTTATTAGTTTTATATTTCTTGTATTTTTACCTAACATTTTTTGTTTTTTTATGTTTTTAAAATACTCCAAGATTTTTCCAAAAAAAAAACAACTTTGCCGATAAAAACCCGAGAACGTCTGCTTCCTTATCTTTTGGACTGAGGACCAAGCTTAAGTTACTTCTCAAGATGAGAGTGCTGTTTTTTTTTACATAAATATATTTTTGACATATGTTCCACTTTCTGTAATGCAGATAATTACCTTCGGCGGCAAAATGATTCTCAAGCAACCAGTGGAAAGGTGCATTTTGTGACTTTCTTATTTTATTTAGCGACGTTACAAATGGTGCTTTATGAAAACAATTACAAGCCCATGTTTGGGAGAAAACAATGCAAACTGCAACACAAACGAGTTTAGTAGCACTACACAGGATGCATGTCTAGCACTTGCGTTGAACAACTTTGATTCGTAAATAAATATACAACATGTAGCATGCCGCTGCTGTCCTTCTCTGTTCATAAGTGATAAATGTTGCTTTTCTTCACAGTTCCCACTAGAAATGGTCTAATGATCTCCTTAACATGGGCAAGCCACTTCGCACTTTTGTTTCACCTGTTCATCTACATTAGCTTGTCTGCTTTCCGTTGGTGGTTTTCCCCCAAGAAGTTTAAAAACTCTATTAGAAAACTGTGGATAGTAATATACAATCCTCAAAAGGTACATATCTTTTTGCACTGTGTCTTGGCTTTGTTGTTTAAATAGCATAGAATGAGCGTGTGAGCATTACTAAAAATGTTAGTGTCCCCGAATCAAAATATCAAAATGTCATAACAATCAATTGATGCATATGTTTTTGTGGATGTGCGTATGTGAGATGAATTGAACAAAATCTGCACCTTGTTTCATAGCATACATGGACATATTTACATATTTTTGTGGATGTGATCACACACGCATGTGCAAAAACAAACACCTTGTTGCCGAAATTGCTTTTTTGTGGCAATAAATACATAGATACACACACACAAAAAAAGTGCCATATTGTGATGAAAAAGTATGTTCTTGCATGCATGTGTAAATTATATGGCAATTATCTACATATGTGGGTCCAATTGCATGCTCTGTTATAGACCTGACTCAGAATGGTCTCTCTTATTTCTTTTCCATTTTTATTTTTTTAGTCTAGGTCCCGGACTACATCTGGGATTTTTTTGTTTTTCTATTTGATGGGGCTGAGTGTCTATATATCTTGCATGGACACCATTTGAGATTGTTGCTGTATATCCAGTAAGAGGACGGTAGTCATTGGATCTATAACTGAGCAGTACCATTTGCTGCAGAAAAATTGGAAAATTGACATTAATTAGTTAGTAATACTGAGGTTAATGGTTATGTTTTATGTGGTTGTTTGTGTTTTCGTTTTCTGGTTTCACACCTTGTCGTGTTTATTTTTCACTTTCATTGTGAAATGGGTTTGTTTAGGAGCTTTCTTGACTTAGTTGTTTGGTTTTCATTTTTTCAATGTATTTACTCTATTCTTTTGTAAATAAAATCTGATCAAGTTCATGGGTATGTTGGTTTAGTCGCGTTCTGATATAGTCTTTGAATTGCATTAAGTTTGTAGGTTGCTTGGCTGAATATCTATGATGACAGTATGATGATGTCGCGGTTGACCGTGAGCCTGATCTCTCGCACTGCAGTCCACCTGCCGAAGAACAGCAGCAAGGCGGAGGGTAGAAAGTTGTAATTAACATCTTGGAATTTGGAAATGCTATCCACTTCTTATATACAAGAAGGGCTACATTTACAAAGCCTGTGGGCCGTTGGAAGCCACCACCAAATGTCTCAAGTTGTCCCTCTCCCGATGCCTCTTGCACTTCCCCTTGTTAGACCACCACCTTCGTTAATTGCTGCGATGAAGGTGTATGGTTCGATGTGGCCGCTGTTGATGGGGTCGGTGTCTCGAAGTTGATGTCCGCTAGTGAGGTTCAAGTCATTGTCAATTCCTCGTTGCCGCTGGTGGTTGATGGCACAATGATCTACTTCAATGGTTACTTTCTGCCTCTCCTTGCAGTTCAGGTATTCCCTTTCCATCCTCTGTGGCTTAATTTCTTTGTCAGCAGCTCTACCATCACTCTCTTAGGTGTGAATCTTGTTATTCTTGATTCGCTAACTTTCCCACAAGAATTACATGCATGTGAAGACTGTCAAACTTTTACTCACTGTTTGTTTGGATGGAAGGATAGTAATGAATGGATGGAAAGGAAGGAAAAGGAAAAGAAAGAGAAGGGAAGGGGATGAGAAGGGAAAGGAGAAGAAAGAAAAATGAAGGGGATGAGAAGGGAAAGGAGAAGAAAGGAAAATGAAGGAAAGTCGACCATCGATCTTTATCTATTTTTTGGTCAAAGTTAGGTATTGAACTCAACTTTTACGCCCTCAAAATTTCAGAAATAAGGATGACTTGACTCAGTTGAAGCCAGATTCGTTAGATAGACAGTCTGATTGATACTACTTGTCCATTTTTCCAAATCTAGATGCTCCCAAGTCGAAGTCTTTGGGAGGGTAGATTAGATTCAGTCCTTCACACGGGCTATACTTCCTGATAGGATTCCAAATGCCTCAATTCCGCACCCGACTCACCTTTGATCTGAGTTGGTTGCCTGCCCAAACGGCTCTGCGCGTCGGTGCAGCGCCTGCAGCACACCTGCACGCATATCGATGCGGGCAACCTTCAAGCGTCTCTAGGTGACTTAGACCCGTAGAGCAGATTGAACTATAAATTATATCTCCTGTGCATTTCTTTCGTATAGTGCACGTACTCTTTCAAGCTTTTGTATTAATTTTGTTATTTCCTTTCTTATTGTGCCATTATGCACTGAAATTTAAAATTCAGAATGACATGGACAAGTGGATGTTCAGGGGATTGCTGGTGTTCGAAAGATCAAAGACAACTACAACCCAGCAACATGGATGTTGGAAGTTACTACTATTTCAATCGAAAGGCAGCTTAACATAGACTTTGCTGAACTTTACAAGGGAGTCATCTCTCTATCGGTGAGTAATATATGCAAACATCTACAGATGATTTTCCTGAGGCTCATAGGATGGCAAATAATTTTTTGGATTCTTGCTCTCCTTTGGATAAGTTGCATTAATTGAACTCATTAATCCCCTGCCTTATAACTTGAGTTTGGGGAGTTCACTCAGCAGCAGCATGAATTCCTTCTTGTCTTTAATGTTAATGGATATCTTTTATCTTTTAGGCATTCAAACACCATATGATTTTTTTCAGGCAACAGATGATGGCTTCATACTCCTTCTAAATGGTTGCACTGTTTGACATGCAGGAGAAACAATGAACTAGTTAAACAATTGAGTACACCATCTCCGGGTTCAAAGGACTTAAGTTTCCAAACCGTATTCCCACAGAATGACTGGGGACAGTTCAAGGCCTGCCTCTGGAAGCAGTATCTGTCATACTGGAGAAATCCTTCCTACAACTTGTCTCGTATTGCATTCGTACTTATCACTTCTTTCCTTTTTCAGAAAATGTGCGTAACCTAACCAAATGAATTTATGTGGCTTTTTTTTTATCAATGGGCAGAAAATGTATGCATGCACCTACATAAAATGCATGTTGATCTTGAATATACACACCCACAGAAGGATGTATGCATGACTGCAGATTAACATGTACTAGGTATCCAGTTAATTGATTTTCTGACCCTGTAACCTTTGCAGCGATACACAGCAGAATCTGTTCACCATACTGGGGTTGTTGTTCTCCGGAACTATCTTCTTAGCGATTAACAGCTGCATGACAATTCATTCTATGGTAGAAACTGAGCGGATAGTCATGTATCGGGAAAGATTTGCCGGAATGTACTCTGCACGTGCTTATTCACTGGCACAGGTTGGAAAAAATTACTACTCCAGTTTAAAATCTTATAGTTCTGCCCATATCTAGCACCTGTTCCAAGAATCATATGTTTTTCAGTTTAAGAATCACTTGTATTCCTGTTGGTGGGTTGGGGTACAGATGTAAATACAGTAGACGTAGCTATTGCCTCATCCAACTAGTCAGGAACAGGCTGTCAGTCATAGATAAAGGATTCAAGGTACATAATTTTATCAGATCCAATTGCTCGATATAATTGATGCACGTGCACTTGCACATTTTTCTTCATGATGCACATGCATATGCACATTTTTCTTCATGCAAATTAATTTTTTTTCTACCTTTACAGGCTGTCTATCTAAGGCTATTGCTTCTTGTGCTTCAATGGTCATCTCAACAACTTTTGTGAACGTGAAGAAGATGCATGTATGTTTCCACAGGTACGTCTTGTAATTGAATGCTCTGACCCTTGTTCATGAAGAACTCATGAGTTTGCAGGTGTGGGGCACTCTCTTTGTGACACCTGGTATGGAGGTTTTCTTTCCTAGTTATGTTAGTTCCTTAAGTAAATTGTACATTTTCTGTTGAAACATGATGCTTATTTATGCTTCTTGATCTTGAGATTGATAGCAGTTATTTCTTATTTTTCTGTCCTAGTTTAGGTTTATTTAACTGTTATTTGTTTGCCTTGTAATTGTATTGAGATTATATCTAAAAAGGATTGCTATGTTATGTTGAAGTTGTTTTAGTTTTGCTAGGTTAGTTGTGATCTTGTAGTCCTTGCTTGGATGGTATCAACTATAGCTTTCTACAGGATTGGCAGTCTACTTGCTGTCATTTTATGTCTTGCATGAAACTGTTGCAACATGGTATCACACGAAATGCAAGCTGAAACTTTCTGGAAAAGTACCTGAAAATTGAGTACAACATGACAGAAATTAATAGTGAAAAGCTACATCTATATGGTTTATAACTCGTGTTGTATCTGTACCTTCTTGCACATTGATCACAAGCTGAATGCTTAGGTATTATATTGTGAACTGCAGACTTGTATGGTGATTTTGCTTTGATTTATGCATATCTTTTTTTTTTGTCTTATTACTTAGGGGGTTATGTTTTAGCAAATATTATTTGTGCTATCTAGCAAGGTGCACGGTCTGTAGTTTGGCATACCATTCGGAGTCTAACAGAGTCCAAATCTATATTTGTCATTATTGTTTAACTGATGATTTTAGAAAACCTGCCTCGTAGGATTGGTTTATTTTGTTATTCCTTAAGGAAAGTGAAGAGCTTAACCCAAGTCATTTGCCAAACTTGCAATCAGTTGAGGACCCGACATCTATGGGAACTTGTCCCACTTAAATAGAAGGCACTACTTTTATGGGGGTATTGGTAAAATTTGTTTTTTCAACCCATCTTGTTTTTCAATTTTCCGTCTCTTTAGGGAGTATAGTTTCTTCCTCCTTTTGATATACCATTTGATGTCATGAATTTTTATCGAAGAGAAAATTTTAAATTTTGCTTAAAAACATTTTTAAAATTGTTTTCTCACACAATGATATATGTCTTTGGTTTATTCATAGTACCTTCTCGAGTAAAAGGAGAAAATTTTAAGTTTTTTGTTGTCAATCATTGGCTGAGGAAATCTGAAAAATTCCTGTATATGAGCAGTAAAGAAAAATCTTATAAAGCTGAGAAAATCAAGACTAGAAAATGCTATTGACTCTGATGATCAAGCATCTACAAGGATTCAACAGGAAAATATCTTGAGAGAAAAGCCATAATGTTGTGTAAGATCTTGACAGGTAGCAAAATGAGAGTTGAGAGATGGGCTCGGGGCTTGTGTAGTTGTTCCTCTCAGTCGTTAATCGAGAGTACCGGGTAGGCATATAGGTAATTTATGTCTGTCCCGCGAAGATGCATGTTTGTAAGTGGTAGGAAAGGCTTACAATCACCTATCAAAAGGGAAAGCTAGTACTTATATGCCATTGTTCTGCTTCATTTAGTTATTTCTTCTGGTAGTATTCTATAAAACCTAATCCTTGGAAGCTTATTTACTATTTAGTGTGTAGAAGATGCGTCACTAAGGTTGTAAGCATGCAGTATCAACTGCTGACAGTATAGTTGCTTTTAAAAAATATACATCTTCTTTTTTTCCTTCTATCCATCAGAAAGTTGCATTTGCATACACTCTATCAACTGTGTTTGTTGATATTTTTTCATTATGATCTTGGCAGTATTAAGAATTAATTGAATTAAAATGCACCTAAAGTAGGCTTGTTGGACTTCAGATGATTGTATATATGTCTTTTCTTGTTACGTGACTAATGTGGGTTCCAAAAAGAACCAGTTCTTCTGCGATCTGATTTTGGAATTTTATGCAAAAACAGAATGCTGAAAAATCTTCTGAGGACTCAGCAAAGGCTGATAGGAAAAATGACTGTCTTGTAAAAGAAGTGCAGGCAGAGCCTGACCTGAATCTGTCTATGAAGGTAAATGGAACAAGTAATTCAAATGAAGCTTTTACTCCAGATCATAGAAAATCATCTAAAATGACATTGGAAGAAGTATCTTTAGGTAGTGAGTGCCCAGAAATTAATGGACAGTCGAATCTGCACATTTGTAACAGAACATAATTTCAGACATATCATTAGCTATACGCACAGGCTCTTTATTATCAGATACTGATAATGTAGATGCTGAAGTTAGACTAGCTAATAGTGCGAATGTTGTCAATGCAAGGGTGCTGAGTGAAGGGACTCCAGGGCAAAGTAATGAGGTTGCCTCAGGCACACCAGTAGTACCAAAAGATTTTGATAAAGACGTTGAAAAAGGAAATGCTGCCTCCAAGATGGCAGAAAACCAAATGACTGCAAAGAGTGACAGCAGAATAGATCATGAACACAAAAATTGCGGAGAAGAACCTTGTAGCACAGGTTTGGAGATGGGAGACAACAGGACTATTGGAAATGGTGTCAACACAAAAGTAGTAGTGCTGAAGGCTCCAGGTGACAATGATAAGACTGTAATGCACACTGAAGTGGTACAAGAAGTTCATGATTACAAAGAACATGGAAAAGGACCTGCAGACACTGGTTTGGATAATGCACATAACCACATAAATGTAGACAGTCTCATTTCAAAGGGGATGATGCAGAATGCACCAGGGGATAATAGCAAGATCATGTCTGGGAACTCACCAAGACCTAAATGTTATGATTACAAAGAGGGTGGAGAATGTCCGAGTATGGTTTCACTTCAGAGATGTCAGACAATCAAATAACTGCAAACAATCCTGCCACAAAAATGATGGTGCTGGAAGCTGCAGGGGATAACAGTGACATTGCATCAGGCAACTCAGTAGGACAAAAAACTTATGACTGCAAAGAAGGTGGAAGAATTCTGGCTGGTTCAGACACAGTCAGCAATGGTGTTATAATAGATATAGGTGATTTAAAAGTTGAAGAACAGGCTGAAGAAAAAGAAGAAAGAAACACTGTAGAAGGAGGTGAAAATAGTGGAAAAGTGAAAAGAAACAAATGATTAAATTGTGAGCTTCCTTTTGGGATAAATAGTGGAAAAGTGAAAAGAAACAAATGATTAAATTGTGAAATAATTGACACTTAATTGTAAGAACTTCTACCTGTCAGGGTATATATCTGAAATAGAAGTCAAGGCTAAAGGAAGCTTTAGAATTTCAGGCTTTGAATGTGTTTCCTCAGGGATTGATAACTGTAGTTGCTAATTAACGATGCAATCAAGCAGATATAGTCAAATCTAACCTTTTTTCTGTTCTAAATCTTTGGTGTCTTGAAGAATATCTTAGACTCATTTGGGAAATCACCTGACTTTCTTTGAAAATGTAGTATTCAGAGCAATTGAGAACATGCATATTCACCAAAAGAAGTTCTAGGTGGGTACTGACTCTTCACAAAATGAGAGGTGTGGGCCATTGTTGACTACTTGATGGCTTCCTAGTGGGAACAACCAAAAGCAGTATCTACACCTTTCAGCAAGAAATATTAGTTATTAGATTCAAGTACTTCTTGAAGTTCTGCACTTTGAGCTTGAGCTTTTTAAGTAGTTATTCGTGGCTCCAAAAAATTGACTTCAAGGTCGGTGTCTTATCCTGCTAAACTCTTAGAACCTGATGATGTAACAATCTGTACGTAGATGATGCCTTGTAGGAATTTGAAACTGTTTTTATCCTATCAATGATAGTCATTTAGTTTATGAGATTGACAGAAATTTTTGGACAGATTTACACTTCAAACATTTAACGAGTGATGAAGATTCACTTTTTGGCAATGCCTCTATGCTTGACATAACATGAAAACACAAGAGACAATGAAGATAGCCACAGCATGGTCTGTTTTGCATATAGGATTGTCGTAGGTAATGATATTAAGAAAAGACCTTTCTCAGTTGCTCTGTCCATTTTGTGAAGGTTCTTTTCTTGATTAAATGAATGAGACAGAAAACCTAAGGCTATTGAAAGTTGAAACAAATTCTTCATTATTTACAATGTATGATTTTGGCTTATTTCTAACATGAATACTTAGTTTCTTGAAAATATTATTCCAAAAGTTGTCCTTGTTCTGGGTGATGGATACTGACTAAATAATAACATGCATATGTGAATGCTGCTAATCATATGTCTATATATTTGTTCTAAGTGCAATTCAGCTATAATTAACTTTTTAAAATTGAAGGCAATGTGAACTATGATGAATTCCTGATATGTCATTTAGAGTGGCCAATCAGTTGATCTCCTTTTGATGCTCATTGCAAGTTTGATGCTTCTTGTTCTTTTGGTAAGCAGAATGCTGCTGAAGCCAACATATTGATTTGGTCCACCACAATTTGAGCACCCAGATTTTTGTAATTGTCACTCTGTCTTAACCACCTAATTTTTGTACTATAACTCTGTGGCAGGCCAGTTTGTGGATTTTTCAATATTTAGTTATGTTGGCAATTATTTCTGGACTCACTATTTCTTCACCGTTCTTGGAACATCCTCAGGGAAATTTGAGTACTCTGCCCTCAAGAGTGAACATACCTTTAAGGACAGGATCTGAGAACTGTGTCCATCATGTTTTTTTAGACATCTTGTATTCTTGATCTCATAATCTGAGATCTTCTCCTAACTGGGATGTCAATTATTTCAAGGATCACATGATAAATCCAGCCTCAAGCCAGTGTCTGGGCATAAGAAATTTAAACATTCCCATGACGATTGGAATTTGATAGTGAATGTAATTGATTAGCTAGTAAGCTTATGATTGGCTCTTAAGAACATAAATTGACTCCATCTTGAAATTCTGTTCCTTGTGTCTTTGTGCTTATGCTTGTTGAGGTGCCGTGTTCTGCTCAAGTAGTTACGAGTATCATCTTTATTAAAGTACTTTTAGTTACCTATATTGGCTCATTTAAGACTATTACTTTCAAAGCCATCTAAAGTTCTAAACTAGGTACAGTTTACTCCTAGGACTGCGTTCAAGTCAATTTCAACCCGGAACTGAGCAAATAACCAGCTACCCATGTAGTGCAGCTCCAGTCAAGTATTCACCACCACCAGCATCATCTGTCTCCACCGTCATAGGAGATGCGCAAAGCCACATTAAACTTAAAAAGAACACTTCCTTGGTTTTAAGAAAATGTCATATAAGCGATGATGAGCTTGACGAGCTTGATTCATCACTCACATCCATCATCGGTAAGGTGCCAGCTTCACCATCAAAGGACCCTGCCGCTGGGCCCGCCCTACTAGAAGATATCAGCACTAGTGTTAGGGGAAATACTACCAGGTACCAGCTTCTGCGCGAGGTATGGCTTGATGTGGACTGAACAGCTTATCTCATCTTCTGTCACCTCCTAAGAGTAATTTTGGTTGTCACATTCTCTCATGTCCTTTCTGTATTATATGTCCCTGTTCTTCAAATATTTAAGCTGTGGAGACGTGGACTTTCTTCTGCCCATTCAAGTAATGCTTGGCCTAATTTTTGTTGTATAGAATAATGCCACTAAGAGTGGGAAAAAAAAAAGAAAGCAGGATCTTACATATTTTTCTTGCTTATGAAGTATTTGCTTCCTCTCATATTTTTTTCATCTCTTTCCAAGTTACCCAGAGGATTAAGGTCTGACACCAGTTTTTGAATACTAATGAACTGAATAAGTATCTCAGAAATTTCATGGCATTCTGGTGTTGGAAGGCCAAGATCTATCAGATTAGACTTTTTCATTGTCCGGTTCATGGGCACGGTAATCCATCGGATGGTCCATGATGCACAGCCATGTTTGGACGACAAACCTTGGGGAAATTTAGCCCAACTAGTGCTGTTTTAATAACAATGAGATTAATTAATTTGCGTCCTCTTCGCGCTGCATGCATCTTTGGCCACCATATTATCTGGGAAATTAGAAGTCATAGCTTCACGCCTGGACCACCCGAATTGAATTTTAATTTTACTGGTAACCTCTACGTTTCTGTGAGGTAAAGGCGAAGGCAGGTGTCAGCATTGTGTGGGCAATCGCTCACACATACCAACAAACAATGCTTATTTACATATCGATTCTTTAGAATAATTTTCTCATTTACATATTGATACCTTTTAAAAATTTAAATTTTATAATTAATGCCTCTTAGACAAAATTTTTTAACTCGACCTATGCTGTGAGGTCTAACCAAGATTCTGAGCAAAGTCACCTGAATGACTTGATTTCAAAGTGTCTACTAACTGATGAGCAGTTTATTCACTATCGAAACTCATTGTGTGGGCGCATATCTCTCATTTTTTAATATCAGAAGAAAAGCAAAAGCTAAAAACACTACACGGTTAAAGCATAAAGTAAACTGTTCGTGAGACTATTAAAGGATTGGCCTTTTGTTCGTAACTTGTAATGAATCTAAGTTGAATGATCGAAATGAAGTTTCAAGTTCGATGTGCACAAGCGGTTGGGTGCCAAAAGGCAATTGGATGACGGTGGTGTCGGTGCACTGCTCAAACGAAGCATGGAATTTGCTTTTTTTTTCTTAACCTAACAATACACCTCCCAACAAACTACCAAATTTGAAAAACTTGGAAGCTAAAAGCCATAATCTTTTTTCCATGGAAGTGCAAACAAACAGGCCTTGAAAGGAGTACTCTTTGTAAAACAGCTTCTACTTAGACAAAAATAAGAACTTTTTTTTACTTCCGCTCAGGGACATATTTCGAAGAGGAGAGTGGACGTTATGTTCCTATATCATAAATGGGTGGGTCTTGCATGCAAGTTGAAGCACATTAAGATCTCGCCCACTTGGTACTGATGCAGTTCTGAACCTTGTGGGCAGCTATTGGCTCTCACCCCTGCAGACAGTGAGATTAATCCTCCCACTCATTGGAAAGCAATAGCAAGCACCATAGATCCATTTGAGGTATACATGAAAGTTGCAACCGGAATCCGACTTTCCAAGCAATGCAAATCCGTAAGGAGAAGGTCTCCCCACCGACTTTCCAAGGACAACAATTTGAACCCAATATTAGACCCGGTTCCCCTCGATAGTAAGACTTTTACGACACTCTTGTTAATGGTAGCCCCAAGATTATATCAAGCTTTCCTTCATCTGTTGCATTTGTGGCGCACTTTCGATACGATAAAATACCAAAAAGGAAATTTTCTTAACATGAATTTGCATGAATAAGAGGATTAATCTCACCACCCGACCAAAAGCCGAAGCCACCTTCCCTTCCTCTTGTTCTCAAGGTCTAGAGTTGTTTGGTACCAGAAAGTAAGATCTTCAAATGCTTTAACTTGCAAGTATCGTTTGTGATGTGTTCCTCAAGGCAGATAACTTGAATTTCCCTCAAAAACCTCCGATCTGAAGTTCGATGGGCTCCGTTTAACAAAAGTAGCCTCACTATTTGACACCTTATTTGTGCATCATAGTAAGTCTTTGATCTTGAAAATTTTAGATCGAATAGCAATAAAAATTACCAAACCAAAAGGAAGTTCACTCATACAAAGTGACATTTTTGAAAGCTACTTTGCACGTCCATTTATGAACCATTTGGGATGGCTAAACACTAAAGTTAATGCCTATAAGTACTCATATTCGGTGCCGTTCATACTTTAAAAACCTTTTGATGTCCTTGCAAGTTAATGGGAAGTGTTTTTTACTGAAAATCAAGTAGAGTCTGGCCATTGCTTGGCAAACAGAACAATGTATAATTGTTTCTTATGGCCTAAAGATTGGGGCAGATTCATGGAATGGTTACAAACTGTTCCATTTGCCAAATGGGCCCAGGATCACTCAGTCGGCAAGATGGCCAACATAAACCAAGTTCACCAATCATCCACAAATGCATCCACTAGCAAGGATAGTGGATAAGAACCAGCTGATTGACTTTGGCTCAAGGTTGAAAAATTACCCCATCAATACTATAATCAAACCCGACGGGGTTACGGCACACAGGTCGACCAATGGCGACGCTTCCCGGGCTTTGACTTTCCGGTGGTGGGAAAGTGCTCCTGCTCCCCCCGACAGTTGTTCGTGTTGTTTTCCGCTTGCTTCTTGTTCCTCGAACCAGTCAAAAATACACAATTATGTTACTGGCTCATATTCCCATGTCGCTTCCTTTCTTGCAGATCTGCTTCTGATATGAGCTAGGTACGTTAAGAGGAGATAATCTCTAAGTTTCTTTATTTTAAACACCAACATAAGGCATAACTTCTTTTTGTTTGAGTTATCAAACTCCACACCAGTAGGACATTCCACGATGGAGTTTCTTGCTAGGGAAGAAGCAAGCCATGGGATAGAAATAGTTCTAGTGGGTGTTTGATCTCTTTTGGACAAGCATCTGTTCTGAAACCCATCGGTAATTTAATTATGACAAGCTAGCTCAACTGATTCAAGCACCGTGGTTTGACAGTTTCCCTTTTTCAATGTTTACCTAGAGGAAACAGCCTTCTACGTACATATGCTCGAGTCTTCAACCAAATGGGACAAGGCACAACCTTTATGTGATGAAAGTGCAGAACTAGGATTAGGGGGTGTCATCAGGATGGTCTCTGGAACGGGTGACTTTCTTTCCATTGGCTCAACTGGAACCAGCTTTCCACCGACTTGATTGGCAAAGACAAATGTGACCTGCAGGCACAGGACAAACGATTGCAAACGTGATGCGACATGTTGGTGGTCGACCAGTCTGATAATGTGGTGAAAAGAGAGCGTAATAAACTTCAAAACAAGTAATCATGTGAATAACTAGAAAAGATGCATGAATATAGCATCTCAGGAAAGGGACGCTATTGTTAGGGGAGAACAGATATTAAACATTGTCAACATAAATTACTAGAAATATCTGCTGAAAGATTTCCTTGTACAGCTAGTGCCTTGACGTTGACTATTGAATCAGAAAAAGAATTGAACATGAGACCAAGCAAAAGGAACAGCAGATACAGGTAGTAGCTGAAACTGGATTATCAAAAGAATACCTAGAAGCAAGTTTAAGGGTGAATGGCATAAAATCAGCTGTCTTAGTGAGATAATAGAGAATCTGGCTAAGAATAATTCATATACAGAAACCAACACAACAAACTTATGCCCATGGAGATAGGTAAAAAAAATGGTGATTTGCTAGCAAATACAACTAGTTAGAAAGAACAACAAAAATTAACTAGCGGCAGCATGCCATAGCACATCAGACTAAATAAAAGCAGCTCAATTATTACACTACTTGATGGAAAAAAGGGTTCGTTGTTCTTCATTTAACAGATTCCATGGTAAAGGATGGAGAGATTGCTAGAATTCCCTCACAAAATATCAATGCTGAATAACTATAATAATGATGGCAATGTCAGAAAGCCACTTAATTATCAGCATTGTCTCCCTAAATGAGAACCCTGGACATATCAAAAGCTGTAGGGAGCATCACCTGGAATATGGTGATATCATTAACAGGGTCCTTAAATAAATATGTTTTTCATGAAAAACCCCTCACAAGCAAACAAACTTTTTTCCAAAACATTACACAATCCTACAACACAATAGACGAAATTATAGTGACTCAATACATGAATGTCGAGTTGCACGATTGACAGAATAGGAACCATCATGTAATGGCATAACATAGACAATGAACTCGAGCAAGTTATGGTGCCATATTGTGATATACCATAAGTGAACCTGGAATGCATCATTGTCCCATCACAATGAGACTGAGTGACTTGCAATGGGTTTCACATTTTAGTTCTTGATCGATGAACTGCTAGATGAAGCACAATGGCAATAAGCTCTCAACAGTGAGAAATGGAAGCTGCCAGAACAACAGCATGTGACTTCCTGGTAGTCGACAAGGCAGAGAAACCACAGCTGAAACCTAAACATGCCACTGAACTAGATAGTACCAACCATATTTTTCACGAAATTAGGAGTTACCAAGAGTAGAAGAATAGTTCTTCATGTTTCATTTTCCAAATAGTTCACAAATCAGTATTGCAGAAAACATTAAGACTTACGACTGGAAAATACAAGATACATCAACTTCACATGAATTTCCTTCCTTTTTGTTGCATCAATGGCAAGGTACACCATCTTGCGCCACTAGTATTAGAAGGAGTATCTACACAATATTGTCCTCCTTGGCATGTGTTAAACCTCTCGTAATTCTCTATACCAGTTTATGAATTCATCCATGCTAGTTGATCTAAATTGAAATTGGTCAGATAATAAGACTTGAAGAATAGTTTATTTGATGAAAACAAGTTCTAGTAAATTGTTTTTCCCAAAAAGGACTTACTACAGAAAAGGAAAGAGGAGGGGCCACAATTGAAATTAGGAATGCATGTTCCAAAAACCAATTAGGGAACTAAGTTTCCTAAACAAACTAAGAATCTAGATTTCCAAAACAGTCAAGAAATTAGGTTACAAGGAAAAATGGGAAAGAAGGTGGGACATTCGTCCCACCTTTAAAAAGGGACAAGGAGGAGCAGTGAACTCTATTTAGAATACCATCCCAGAGAATGAGAGAGAGAGAGAGAAAAAAAATTGAAAATTTTATGCACCTATCCCTCTTCAACTCCTTCAACTTTTTCCCATACCTGAATTGTGTAGGCATTTGAAAAAGATAGATATCCAGTCCAATGGAAAAAAAGAACGTATGTTGTATTTCCCTTGGTCCCTGTTTTAGCAGCTCAGTTCACATTTCAAAAGACAAATAGATAACAGCAAGTGTTTGCCTTTAGGTATCGAGTGGTTGAAGTAATGTAGAAAGCATCAAATAACATAATGTGCTTGACCATCTACCAAAAGCATATTTCCCTTAGACAACAACAATCCTGTGTTCACTGCATAGAAGTTCTTAATTTAATGTCAGCATGAAACAACTGATCTTGTTCTTCAATTGAAGTATGCATGACAGCAAGAATTGATTTAAATCAAACAAGAATGTTAAGATAGTCAAGCTTTTCAGGAAATTGTCAATAATGACAAGTACAACTATGGTAGAATGTCAGAAAGAACGCAACAAGTGAACGGCGAGATAAAGAATAGCTTATGGAGTCCACTTTTTGTCTGCATTAAATGAAAACACTGCCTGCAGCACTAGGTTGACAAGAATTGAATGTCTTTAATTTAGATAAGAATGATTCCTATAAAATCTGGCAAGCAAAGCAAGGAAAAAAAGAAAAAAAAGGCAAAACTAGAAAAAGAATGAAACCCAAAAGGTACCTCTTCACCAGCTGAAGCTTGAAGAATCAGGTCAGGAACAGTAGTTGAAGAGGAATGATGCCCCCCGCTTGCTAAGTCCTCCTCAAGAGGTCTTCCCAGCTGGAAAGAAAGGATTACAAGAAACAGAATTAGAACAACTATCCTAGGAGCAAGAAAATTTAATTAAAAAAACTATCAAATATGACCCACTTGCTTCTCTGAATTTTTCCAACTTTTCAAGCATCCAGCAATCTTTGCAAATCCACCAATATCAACATCCTACTGATCAGTGTGACATTCATCTTCTGCCACCCTTCTTTCAAATACATACTCTTTCAGACTTTTCATGCCATCTTCGACTTGCATATAGTTGGCATTGCAGCGTGCGCAGTTCATATTTTCATGAATTTCCGACCTGTAGAAAGAGAAACATAAGATATGATATTTCATCTGGCAACATAGATTCAGCTAAAATCAGCCTCAGTTTAACAGTTTTACTGCCTCTCTTTTATACCAACATAATGTTCCCCACTTTCTCTATTAAGTGGAACTGCCTAGGCCTTAACTAGGTGCCACCTAGTCCCCGCCTAAGCCTCTTCATGGGATCTGCTACCTAAGTCTGCCTTGCGCTTTTAACTGTATAGATTTATATGCAAAAATAGGTTCAGCATGATTTTTTGGGCGCCCCTTCTTTTCCCGCTTCACCTTGCAACTAGTGCAACTTCAACGAATAGAACCTTTCAAAAATGTCACAGTTCAAAATCGAGTACAAAATTGGCTGGTCCTTTTGAAAAGGGATAAGAGGTTTTCTATGACAGGCTCAATCCTAAGACTGGGTTATGTTGAAGACACTCGGTTAAGATGGAATAATGGGCCAACCATAATAATTTATCCCAAATGATATTTGAGACAAAGAAAATGAAATTCGTCACACTCAACAGGAGTTGACTAGGTTTGAGGAGTTTCATCTGTCCCATGAATGGACTAATGGTTTGGTAATGGAATGACCAACATCTTTCAAAGCCAAAGGAGATAATAGGCAATGAAATGACTTTCAAGACCAAAGGAGATTGGTTAGTTCCTCCTATGACTAGAGATGTCAAGTTTTTACTTTGAAATAATTCAAAAACGATCAATTTTACTAACAAGCATGAGTGCTCGTGTTGTGCAAATAATATGGCCATCATTTACACATAGTACCGTACCAGCATTAGGATTCATTTCGCGTCAATGCCGTCAAATCTCCAGAAGGGATGCCTTTCAATTTCCAAAATATGAACATAAAGGAATCATCCTTAGCATGTTAGGTAATAAAAAATAGAAGAAGATATTGACCCTAGAATCGCACATCTACCAAAGATTGTCACATTCAATTCCTCTTATTTTCTTTTCTTTCATTCTCTTGCATTCAGCTTTTGTCTTTCGATTTTCTTTTTCTTTGATTTTTTTTTAGGCCGACCTTCACCTTTTGGTGGTTGTGTGTAGCTTTGTCGCGTATCCAACCCGCTTCACCTTGCGGGTTTTCAACGAGCCAAAGGTTCATAAGTCGTTATCTTCGCGGTATAGACATAAATCACCTATATGTCTACCCGGTACTCTTGATTCTTGACCCAGAGGAACGGTTACACAAGCCCCGAGCCCATCTCTCAACTCTCATTTTGCTATCTTTCAAGATCTTACAAAGCATTTTGGTTTCTCTCTCGGGATATTTTCTTGCTAAATCCTTGCAAATGCTTGATTACCAGAGTCAATAGCATTTCCTAGTCTTGACTTTCTCAACTTCACGTTTCCTTACTGCTCATATCCAGGATCTTTTCAATTTTCCTCTTCCATTGTTTGGCGACAAAAACTTGAAATTTTATTCTTCTACTCAAGGAGGTACTAAATATAAATTAAAGCCACATCATGGTGTGAGAAGACACTTTTAAAATGTTCTCAAGCAAAACTGAAAATTATCACTTTCTTCAAGTCATAAAATCACACCTAAAAAAAAATCAAAACAATTGAGCAAGGAAAATTACAATCCTTTACGCCAGTGCCGTGTGAGGTTAATGAGAAAGATTCAAAAATCCAAAAAAAGTTTATGAATGCTAAATAATGTGGCAATTCCAACCTAAGTGGCTCAACTGAAAACTGGTTTCCATTTAATACATATCAAAGAACACATTCTTTAACAATAGATTTCCAAAATTGCATAGTAGTTCTAAAGATATAATTGAGACAATGACAATAACATGATTTTTGAGATGCATACATTGCATTACTTTGTTCCTTGAAATCATCATCTGAGGTTTCCCACACTAGCCGACCCAACTACTCCCCTCCGTTCCATATCCAAAACTGGTTCAACAACATCGTCCATCTTACCTTCTCTCCAATAGGCAGTCACAAGAACTGAGAAGTTAAAGGAAGAACACATACTTTAGCCTTAAGTAATATCTATGAAATGCATTTCCAAAAAGTAAAGATGACGTCACCTTTATATGTGTGAGAATTTGGAAAAAGTCCTCTTTTCCTCATTTTTCCAAAAAACTTGTGAACAAGCTCATATTTTCCTGCTTTTAACATCACCTTCCTAAGGAGGAATTTTATAAATAGCATGTAAAGTGAATCTCAGGGTAGAAGCAAATCACTAATAAGAAGCACGAAGCAAAAATACATCTCATGAAGTACATATGCATCACAACCATATTGCTCTCATCTTCATGAAACCAGCAAAGTGATATCCGCATGTTTTCTAGACTGATTTGTTGGGTAGAAGAGGAACTTCATATGCTCTCCTATAGATGTAGGGAAGATCAAACTATCAAATTCAAAAATTAAATACAAATCATCTGTTCCACTCTGTCCCCACCAGTCTAATCACTCCTTCCTCGCACCTTTTGCTAAATAAATCAAGAATTCAAGCAAAAAAAATAAAACAGTTTATTAGAACATAAACACATCCTAAAAACGAAGAAGTGAACCTATATTTACTAAGTTGAACCCTTACCGACTATAAGATACAAAATTTCACTAAAAAAAAAAACAACAACAAAGCAAACCTTTCCACCAATGTCGTGTGAGGTTAATTACTAAAGATCCAAAATTCTATAAAAAATGAAGACTGGTGAAAATTCTATGGACAACACTTGTGCCATCTAGGTCTTTGCTGTGTCAGGTCAAGAACATGTAGATCCTCCGCAGACATGCCAGTTGGAAAAGAAATAAAATAATAAATAAATAAATAGGTAAGGTGAGAAACAGCGAACACCACAACTAAGAAAGAGGCCAAAACGAGGAGTTCTGCTTTCCTCATTCAACAATGGGACAAAATGAAAAATCTAACGAAAGAGAATTAACAGAACAAAATGCTATTAACCAAGAATAAGAAAAGATTTGTGCGAAGAAGAGAAGAAGCATGACATTTTTACCCCCTAAAAGCAATAGAAGAGGCAAACCATATTAAGTGCATAGTTCAAACACTTTTGAAAAGATAATCCAAAACAAAAAAATTGAACATGCCTCACAGTAACAGAACCTATTCCGATGCCCATAATTTAGAATGATAAAAGAAGGAATGTTGAACATGCCTCACATTAAGAAATTAACAGAACAGATGCCCATAATCTAGAATGTAAACAAAGTGGAAAAGAGCACCAAGTTCTTGTTCGCCATAGGTATACAAATCATACAACTGCAAGGCACGTAAAAGTTGACTGTCTTGCTTAATTACTTCAGTGAAAATCTGGACACTCTTGTACTAGTGCCTTAACCTGAACAAGCTTTTTGTATTCTATACCTTTTCAGTCGAATGGAGTGCACCACTAATAATTGTTGCCTCATCATGTGTCAGTTCCCCACCTTTACCAACCTGTGGGATTGCAACAAACAGAGAAGTAATAGATAGATTAACTAATGCAGACGTGGAGAAAAATATCACTGTTTACACCACAGGAGGTTTAGCAGAGAAAGAGTTCTTAAATAAAGAAAGAATACCTCTTTGCTATGGATAGAAATGAGAGCTTTCAGTTGTGCACGCCACCTGAAAAGTGCAGACTCATTCTGTCCAAGCAGAAAGTCCAGGATCTACAAAAACAGAGAATCACTATGCAAACTAGAGAATATGTTGTAGCATGCAGCTGCAGGCCTCCCGAAGTATTTCTCATCTTGACAAACCCAGATATCGTTTCCATGTGGCTTTCCTTTTTAAAGTTAAAACTTTCTTAAGAAGCACCGAAGTTCAAAATAATCACAAAACATGTCCATGATTGTTTAAGAATGCTTTTCAAAATAACAAATGTAAGGATAGGCTTTCCTTCACCAAGAAAAATAGTGTATGTTCAGGAAATCAAAACTGAATTTATCTTTTACAGAACAAAACGATTTTTCTTTCTGCATGGGGTCACCTTCCCGATTGGATAGCAAATTATCATCAGAATATGGACAAGCCCTACCAAAATTGGCACCCACAGCAAGTCCATATCTTGAACAGATGGCCTCTGGAATGATCTGCAAAAGTTTAATGTTGAAATCAGAAATTCACTCATCAACTAAGAGTAGCCTCTACTAATAGTAACATAGGAAGAATCTAAGAACTTAAAACCGCTTTTTAATAAGAAAGCAACCAATGACTTACATGCATGGAGGTGGGCCTTCTCCTTCTGGCTCTAGTTTACTCCCTTTCCTAGGGCATGGCAGCTGTATCTAAAGCCCAGACATTAGGCAAAGGACGCTCTCACACTTTCCTAATGAATTTAAAAAAAGAAAATCAGCAAAAGAATTAGCATCGACTCTGTAAACATTTCCAGCCAAAAATATTTAACATGTACAAAGAAAATTATAAGAAGAGATACCATCATTTCCACCAATAGCCAACAGGAACCGCTGTCCAACTAGAGCCATCACATGGCCATATAGAGGACCTGGGCCAGCACCTTGTACAACCACCCTAGAACACAAGTACAACCATTTTCATGAGGAAAGGCCTACATCCCAATGAGAATATACGCAGAAAATAAGGAATTACTTAAATTCAACAATCACCTGTGCCATCTAGGTCTTTGCTTTGTCAGGTCAAGAACATGTAGATCCTCCGCAGACAAGCCAGTTGGAAAAGAAATAAAATAATAAATAAATAAATAAATAGGTAAGGTGAGAAACAGCGAACACCACAAATAAGAAAGAGGCCAAAACGAGGAGTTCTGCTTTCCTCATTCAACAATGGGACAAAATGAAAAATCTAACGAAAGATAATTAACAGAACAAAATGCTATTAACCAAGAATAAGAAAAGATTTGTGCGAAGAAAAGAAGAAGCATGACATTTTTAAAAGGCACGATTCTCACAATTCCAAGTAACTAAATAGCATGTACCACAGTTCTCTGGTCATAAAAAGGACAGTCCTTAAAGTTCAAAAAACACTTACATATTAGGCAACAAGAACAAAACTTTTCTAGCACTCCAGAGACAAACCGTGGCATATTTTTAAAATGTAGGCTTCCATGTTACCAAGCACTAACCGAGTTGGATAATGAACAAAATAGCTTCGCACATTTTTAGAATGTAGGCTTCCATGTTAGCAAACACATGATTGTATCATAACCAAGTTAGATGTGAGATGCGAAGTTCTTGTCAAAGATATTCAGTCAACCAACCTACAAACTTAAGCAATGTACGATATGCAATTCAAAGACTATCAGAATCTGACACACGAACCCATGAACTTGATGAGATTATATTTACCAAAAGAATCAAGTTCTCTCGGGCTGACATTTTCAGGCCTATTTTGCCCGCATGACGCCGAGGGATAGTCGGTCTGCGACACAAGTGAATGCATTGAAAAATGAAAACCGAGCAACTAAGACAACAAAACACCTAAACAACCCAGCTGGAAACCATTAAAGCAGAAAATAAGCAAGATTGAACTGCTATAAAATCAAACCAGCAATTGCCCAACTCAACAAACTAAACAATCAAACTAAATCAAAATAAGATCCTACTGAAAACAAATCAAGGCAATGACCTTAACCTATCCTGGACATGTGCAATAGCTAACTAAAGGATCTATTCAACTAACCTGACACTAACGTGACACAAGAAGAAAGAACCTGACTACTAACCTGGGTCTAACACCATGAAGGACCTAAGGACATAAAACCCAAAACTCATGCAACTTCAACGAATAGAACCTTTCAAAAATGTCACAGTTCAAAATCGACTACAAAATTGACTGGTCCTTTTGAAAAGAGATACGACGTATGACAGGCTCAATCCTAAGACTGGGTTATGTTGAAGACACTCGGTTAAGATGGAATAATGGTCCAGCCTTAATAATTTATCCCAAATCATATTTGAGACAAAGAAAATAAAATTCGTCACACTCAACAGGAGTTGACTAGGTTTGAGGAGTTTCATCTATCCCATGAATGGACTAATGGTTTGGTAATGGAATGGCCAACATCTTTCAAAGCCAAAGGGGATAGGCAATGAAATGACTTTCAAGACCAAAGGAGATTGGTTAGTTCCTCCTATGACTAGAGATGTCAAGTTTTTACTTTGAAATAATTCAAAAACGATCAATTTAACTAATAAGCATGAGTGCTCGTGTTGTGCAAATAATATGGCCTTCATTTACACATAGTACCGTACAAGCATTAGGATTCATTTCGCGTCAATGCCGTCAAATCTCTAGAAGGGATGCCTTCCAATTTCCAAAATATGAACATAAAGGAATCATCCTTAGCATGTTAGGTAATCAAAAATAGAAGAAGATATTGACCCTAGAATCGCACATCTACCAAAGATTGTCACATTCAATTCCTGCAAGTTCAACCTTCATGCCTTTAATCTCTTGCCATACACCTTTTGCTTTTTTTTCCTCTTTTTTTCTTTTCTTTCTTTCTCTTGCATTCAGCTTTCGTCTTTCGATCTTCTTTTTCTTTGATTTTTTTTTAGGCCGACCTTCACCTTTGACGGAATACCTCACCACCCCAAAGGCTACTACGAAGCTCCACCCCTTTGGTGGTTGTGTATAGCTTTGTCGCGTATCCAAGCCGCTTCACCTTGCGGGTTTTCAACGAGCCAAAGGTTCATAAGTCGTTATCTTTGCGCTATAGACATAAATCACCTATATGTCTACCCGGTACTCTTGATTACTGACCCAGAGGAACGACTACACAAGCCCCGAGCCCATCTCTCAACTCTCATTTTGCTATCTTTCAAGATCTTACAAAGCATTTTGGCTTCTCTCTCAAGATATTTTCCTACTAAATCCTTGCAAATGCTTGATTACCAAAGTCAATAACATTTCCTAGTCTTGACTTTCTCAACTTCACGGGATGTTTCCTTACTGCTCATATCCAGGATCTTTTCAATTTTCCTCTTCCATTGTTTGGCGACAAGAACTTGAAATTTTATTCTTCTACTCAAGGAGGTACTAAGAATAAAACAAAGCCACATCATGGTGTGAGAAGACACTTTTAAAATGTTTTCAAGCAAAACTAAAAATTATCACTTTCACAAAAAAAATCTTGACATCAAATAATATATCATCAAGAGGAAGGAATTCTACTCTAAAGAAGAGGATGAATGAAAAACAACATAGGTTGGTTCGGTAGAAAATTGAACTTCACCAACTCTCCTAGTGACTTCTATACAAAAGGTTGGTTGTCGATATAGATTAATAAACTCATTTAATCTGAAAATTATTGGATGACAAAAAAAAAAGAAATTAACAATCAATTAAACAATTAAATTTAAAAGTCAAATGCAAACAATCTATCTACTCTATCCCCACCTATCTAATTGATCCTTCCTTGCATTTTAAGCTCAATAATTCAATAATAGCAAAAAAATGGCCATTTAATACAAGGAGAATAGAAACACACCCATAAAATGGAGTGAACCTTTAATTACTGAGTTGAATCCTATTTTTTACTAACTTCAAGACATAAAATCACAGCTAAAAAAAAATCAAAACAATTGAGCAAGCAAAATTACAAACCTTTACGCCAGTGCCGTGTGAGGTTAATGAGAAAGATTCAAAAATCCAAAAAAAGTTCATGAATGCTAAATAATGTGGCAATTCCAACCTAAGTGGCTCAACTGAAAACTAGTTTCCATTTAATACATATCAAAGAACACATTCTTTAACAATAGATTTCCAAAATTGCATAGTAGTTCTAAAGATATAATTGAGACAATGACAATAACATGATTTTTGAGATGCTTACATTGCATTACTTTGTTCCTTGAAATTATCATCTGAGGTTTCCCACACTAGCCGACCCAACTACTCCCCTCCGTTCCATATCCAAAACTGCTTCAACAGCTTATTTTCTCTTCTTTCTTTCTCTTGCATTCAGCTTTTGTCTTTCGATTTTGTTTTTCTTTGATTTTTTTTTTTAGGCCGACTACACAAGCCCCGAGCCCATCTCTCAACTCTCATTTTGCTATCTTCCAAGATTTTACAAAGCATTTTGGCTTCTCTCTCAACATATTTTCCAGCTAAATCCTTGCAATGCTTGATTACCAGAGTTAATAGCATTTCCTAGTCTTGACTTTCTCAACTTCACAGGACGTTTCCTTACCCAGGAACTTTTCAATTTTTCTCTTCCATTGTTCGGCGACAAAAACTTAAAATTTTATTCTTCTACTCAAGGAGGTACTAAGAATAAAGCAAAGCCACATCATGGTGTGAGAAGACACTTTTAAATTGTTTTCAAGCAAAACTGAAAATTATCACTTTCACAAAAAAAATCTTGACATCAAATAATATATCATCAAGAGGAAGGAATTCTACTCTAAAGAAGAGGGTGAGTGCAAAACAACATAGGTTGGTTCGGTAGAAAATTGAACTTCACCAACTCTCCTAGGGACTTCTATACAAAAGGTTGGTTGTCGATATAGATTAGTAAACTCATTTAATCTGAAAATTATTGGATGACAAAATAAAAAAGAAATTAACAATCAATTAAACAATTAAATTTAAAAGTCAAATGCAAACAATCGTATCTACTCTATCCCCACCTATCTGATTGATCCTTCCTTGCATTTTAAGCTCAATAATTCAATAATAGCAAAAATATGGCCATTTAATACAAGGAGAATAGAAACACACCCATAAAATGGAGTGAACCTTTACTTACAAGACATAAAATCACACTTAAAAAAAATCAAAACAATTGAGCAAGCAAAATTACAAACCTTTACGCCAGTGCCATGTGAGGTTAATGAGAAAGATTCAAAAATCCAAAAAAAGTTTATGAATGCTGTCAAAATAGATGTAATGGGGAACCGGGTCCATTTCTGGACCCGGTCCCATGGGGCACGGGTACCGAGGCCGGCTCGGTACCCTAGGTGGCATTCTTCTCTCCCTCCTATATAATCTTCACTTAAGTGTAATTGTGTGATTAAGTGAATATAATTTTCTCTCTCATAGGGCTGCGGTGTGCACCTAGGTCAGAGCGTCCTGTGGTTTTTCCTCTTTCTGAGGTTTTTCCACGTATATCGTGTGTTCCTCTCTTCTTCTTTCATGTGTTGCATGTTTCTACATGGTATCAGAGCCGTGAGATCGTTCGGCTTTGTCTCGTATTTTCGTAGTCGCCCTTGCACCGCTGCCGCCTGCGCCGTTAGGGTTTCCCGCACCGCCGTCATTGGGATCTTCTGCGCCGCCGCCGTCAGACGATCCAGCGCCGCCGCCTGTTGCCGCTTGTGACTTCCGCTGCCGTGGGTGTCTCCTTTTCCGCCGTCGGACGATCCAGCGCCATCCCATCTTTCCGCTGCCGTGGGTGTCCAGCGCCGTCACGCCTCTGCGTCGCCGCCGTCGGGCGATCCAGCGCCGTCGCCGACACCTAAGGTTCCGTGTGGTGCTGGTGTTTCAGCCGCCGCCGTGCTGTCTTGTTGCTGCCTGGTGTTGTGTCTGACTTGACTGCTTGTGATGGCGGAAGAGATTGCACCTAAAAGTGATATGGCCTTTGACGCGGGCAGCGCTCCCAAGAGCGAGATCTTGCCGGTTCAGGTCACGCCCATTCGTCTGACTAAAGACAATTATCTCTCTTGGTCTATTGCTCTCGAGATTGGGATAACGAGCCATGGTCATCTTTCCTATATCACAGGCGACAAACCGGCGCCCAGCAAAACTGATCCTCAATGGGTGACGTGGGTGTTGGAAGACAGTCAGGTTAAGGTGTGGATCATCAGCTCTGTGTCCGCTGATATTCAGCCTCTTATTCTGCGGAAGCCGACTTCGTTTGATATGTGGACTGTGCTTGCAAGGATGTATGGTCGCAAGAAAAGGGTTCTGCATACGTATCAGATTAAATGCAGTATTTATTCTCTGAAACAGGGTGACCTGTCTGTTGCCTCCTTCTATGCAGCCCTGAAAACTAAGTGGGAGGAACTTGATTATCATGTGAATGATAACTGGGACTGTGGTTCTGATCATGCTCGGTACTGGGAAAAGGAATGGATGGACCGGACGTTCCTCTTCCTTGGAGGCTTGCGTGATGAGTTTGAATCCATTCGGAGTCAAATTCTCAACTGTGATGAGATTCCTGGAATAGAAGATGTTTATGCCAGAGTGGAATCCGAGGAACAAAGGCGTCAAGTGATGCAAATTGACCCCAGTCATGGGACTGGTCCCTCGGCCTTTGTTAGCTGTTCTTCTGTGTCTGGACCGCGCCCTGTTAGGTGATGTACACATTGTCACAAATCAGGACATTCTGTTGACTTCTGTTGGGATCTTCACCCTGAGAAGAGACTTGTTCGTGGTCGCCCTCCGTCTAGTCGGCGAGGTTCTCTTGTGCAGGACTCAACTCAGAGTGGTTCTTCAAGTGGTGAAAAATCGAGGCTTTCCCCTGATCAAATCAAGGAACTACAAGCTTACATCAGTCGCCTTTCTACTACGTCAGAGGACACATCTACGTCTGATGGAGCTAAATTAGCTCAGGCTCTTGTTGCTACTAGTGATCAAGGTAATTCCTCTCCCAGTGATTGGATTGTTGATAGTGGGGCTACTCATCATATGACCGGGGACCCTAAGATGTTTCAAGAATACAAGTTGACTTCTGGGCAGCAGCGTGTTTCTATGGCTAATGGTTCTTCTATTTCTGTGGCTGGAAAAGGGAGTTTAACATTACTGAACAAATATTGTCTTCATAATGCCCTGCATGTTCCTAATATTCTCGTGAATTTGTTATCTGTCAGCAATATTACCAAAGAGCTAAACTGTAATATAATATTCTCTGCTGATCGTTGTTTACTGCAGGACTTGGGGACGGGGCAGAAGATTGGGATTGGTTCGGCTATTGATGGTCTCTACAGAATGCCAGTACAGGTTGCCTCTGCTTTGATTTCAACCACCAGTGGGCAGTTATCTGACGTGGAGGACAGATCCACTATTATGCGCTGGCACGAGAGACTTGGTCATCTTCCTTTTCAGTTGATTAAACAATTGTTTCCTAAGATGTTTCGGTCTGTTTCTTTGGACACCTTCGCCTGTGAAGTGTGTCAGTTGTCTAAGCATGTTAGGGCCTCGTACCCTATTTCGTTCAATAAAACCAGCCGTCCTTTTGCTTTGGTTCACTCTGATGTTTGGGGTCCTTCGGGAGTGCCCACCGGTCGTGGTTTTCATTATTTCATGACTCTTATCGATGACTACTCTCGGTGTACGTTCGTGTACTTGTTGAAAGAACGTAGTGAGGTTCCCGGCATTGTCAAAAACTTCGTTGCATTTGTTGAAACTCAATTCCAAACCCATGTTCAGACCCTTCGTACTGACAATGCTCGAGAGTATGTCTCCCTATCCCTTGATGACTTCTTGCGAAGCAATGGTATTATACATGAAACATCCTGTAGCTACACACCTCCTCAGAATGGCGTGGCTGAAAGGAAGAACCGTCATTTGTTAAATGTCACCCGGGCCATTATGTTTCAACGTCAGGTCCCTAAGCGGTACTGGGGTGATGCACTTCTCACTAGTGCTCATCTCATTAACCGTATGCCTACTCGTGTGTTGAATGGTCATTCCCCTTATTCTGTTTTGTGGCCTAATCAGAGTCCCTGGCCTTTGACCCCTCGGGTGTTTGGGTGTATTTGCTTTGTCCATGATCATAGTCCCACTCTCAAGAAACTTGATCCTCGGTCCATCAAAGCGGTCTTTTTGGGGTATTCCTCCACTCAGAAAGGATACAAGTGTGTTGACCCTAGCACTTCCAGAGTCTATGTCTCCAGGGATGTTACCTTTCATGAACATGAGGCATACTTTCCTGCGAATCCTCTTCAGGGGGAGTGTTTAGGTGAGAGAGTGGACGAGTATTCTTCGCATCAGTTGATTCAGTTCACAGATTTCTTGGATTACACGGCTAGTTCTTCGAGTGTGAGTGTGGTTGACACAGTCAGTGAGGACAGAGACAGTCAGATGGAAGGGGGCCCTGTGGAAGAACAGTCCCGTGATCATTTGTTTGGTCAGGTATACAACAGGAAGAAGAATGATGTGATGGAGGTTGTTGATGTTACCAATCCCGATCTTGTGAGCTCCCCGGATGATCCAAGTCCAATCAATGAAGATCTTCCCATAGCCCTACGCAAAGGCACCAGGTCATGTACTTCTCATCCTATTCAGAGATTTGTCTCGTATGCTAAACTCAGTAAAGACTACAAATGCTTTATTACCTCTTTATCTATGGCTGTTATTCCCAGGTCAGTGGAGGATGCCAGGGAGGATCCCAAATGGCTACAGGCCATGACAGAGGAGATGGACGCCCTGACAAAGAACAATACGTGGGAGGTTGTTGATATTCCTAATGGAACTCACTTAGTTGGTTCCAAGTGAGTGTTTACTGTGAAGTACAAACCTGATGGCACTGTAGAACGCTATAAAGCTCGTCTTGTTGCAAAGGGGTTTAGCCAGAAATATGGGATTGACTATCTTCAGACGTTCGCTCCCGTTGCTAAACTGAAGACAGTAAGGGTCATCTTAGCTCTGGCAGTACAAAAGAAGTGGAGCATGGACCAACTTGATGTCAAGAACGCCTTCTTGAATGGTCACCTTGAGGAAGAAGTCTATATGAGCATGCCGCCTGGATATGCGCAGAAAGGAAAGTGTTGTTATCTCAAGAAAGCATTGTATGGCCTCAAGCAGTCCCCTAGAGCGTGGTTTGAAAGACTAAGGGTTGTGATGAAGACTAATGGATATAAACAGGGAAATGGTGATCACACCCTCTTCATCAAGCAGAGAAATGGTCTGGTGAGCCTCCTACTAGTATATGTTGATGATATGATTGTCACAAGTGATGACGAAGAAGAAAAAAGGAAGATGAAAGAAACGTTAGCTGCTGAATTTGACCTCAAAGATTTGGGTAAACTGAGGTATTTTTTGGGAATTGAGATTGCTATATCTGAGACTGGTCTTGTTATGAGCCAAAGGAAATACACTTTGGACCTTCTAAAAGAGACAGGTAAACTGGGATGCAGGCCCTTTCTTACTCCAATGGAGTCTGGCACAAGGATAAGTATCAAAACTGGGACGATCTTGGATGAGGAAGGAAAAGGGAGGTATCAGCGGCTGGTTGGTAAACTCATTTATCTCACCCTTACTCGCCCGGATATTACGTATGCTGTGGGTGTGTTAAGTCAGTTTATGCATGCCCCTACTGATTGTCATTGGAAAAGTGCTGAAAGAGTATTGGGATACTTAAAGAATGACCCAGGGAAAGGACTGCTCTATACTCGACAAAGTCAACTCAGTATTGAAGGATACTCTGACGCCGACTGGGCAGGTTGCACAGATACTAGAAGGTCTACCACAGGATACTGCATCTTTCTTGGAGGTAACATGGTGGTATGGAGAAGTAAAAGACAAGAAGTTTGTTCCAGGTCCAGTGCTGAGGCTGAATACAGGGCAGTTGCCATGGGGGTTACAGAAATGTTATGGCTCAAAATTCTGTTAGCAGATATTGGGGTGAAAATAGAAGAGAAGATGAGGATGTATTGTGACAACAAGTCGGCTATTAACTTGGCAAACAATCCAGTCTTGCACGACAGAACCAAACATGTGGAGATCGATCGCCATTTCATACGAGAACGCATAGATTCTAAGGAGTTGATCCTGCTCTACATGAAGTCTGAAGATCAAGTTGCTGATGTTTTAACTAAGTCTTTATGTACATCTCAATTTGAGAAAAATGTTAGCAAGCTTGGCATGTTTGACATGTATGCCAAGCTTGAGGGGGAGTATTAAAATAGATGTAATGGGGAACCGGGTCCATTTCTGGACCCGGTCCCATGGGGCACGGGTACCGAGGCCGGCTTGGTACCCTAGGCGGCATTCTTCTCTCCCTCCTATATAATCTTCACTTAAGTGTAATTGTGTGATTAAGTGAATATAATTTTCTCTCTCCTAGGGTTGCGGTGTGCACCTAGGTCAGAGCTTCCCGTGGTTTTTTCCTCTTTCTGAGGTTTTTCCACGTATATCGTGTGTTCCTCTCTTCTTCTTTCATGTGTTGCATGTTTCTACAAATGCTAAATAATGTGGCAATTCCAACCTAAGTGGCTCAACTGAAAACTGGTTTCCATTTAATACATATCAAAGAACACATTCTTTAACAATAGATTTCCAAAATTGCGTAGTAGTTCTAAAGATAAAATTGAGACAATGACAATAACATGATTTTTGAGATGCTTACATTGCAATACTTTGTTCCTTGAAATCATCATCTGAGGTTTCCCACACTAGCCGACCCAACTACTCCCCTCCGTTCCATATCCAAAACTGCTTCAACAGCATCATCTATCTTACCTTCTCTCCAATAGGCAGTCACAAGAACTGAGAAGTTAAAGGAAGAACACATACTTTAGCCTTAAGTAATATCTATGAAATGCATAGATGACGTCACCTTTATATGTGTGAGAATTTGGAGCAAGTCCTCTTTTTCTCATTTTTCCAAAAAACTTGTGAACAAGCTCATATTTTCTTGCTTTTAACATCACCTTCGAAAGGAGGAATTTTATAAATAGCATGTAAAGTGAATCTCAGTGCAGAAGCAAATCACTAATAAGAAGCACGAAGCAAAAATACATCTCATGAAGTACATATGCATCACAACCATATTGCTCTCATCTTCATGAAACCAGCAAAGTGATATCTGTATGTTTTCTAGACTGATTTGTTGGGTAGAAGAGGAACTTCATATGCTCTCCTATAGAAGTAGGGAAGATCAAACTATCGAATTCAAAAATTAAATACAAATCATCTATTCCACTCTGTCCCCACCAGTCTAATCACTCCTTCCTCGCACCTTTTGCAAAATAAATCAAGAATTCAAGCAAAAAAAATAAAACAGTTTATAAGAACATAAACACGTCCTAAAAACGAAGAAGTGAACCTATATTTACTAAGTTTACCGACTATAAGATACAAAATTTCACTCAAAAAAAAAAAAAACAAAGCAAACCTTTCCACCAATGTCATGTGAGGTTAATGACTAAAGATCCAAAATTCTAAAAAAAATGAAGACAGGTGAAAATTCTATGGACAACAAAAGGGTTCGCAACACCAAAAGTCGACCACCGAATCCAGAAAAACAACAAAACCCTAAATCTTCACCATTCATGTTCAAACACTGACCTTTCGACAAAAACCTTGCAGATCTGCTAAAAGAGGAACAATCGAGAGAGGAAGAGACAGAGGGCTTCTACTTTAGCAAGGGCGAGAGAGACGAGGAGGGGAGCAGGAGAGTGAGAGGGCGAGAGAGACAACGAGGGGGAAGGATACTCGAAGGGCGAGAGAGACGACGAGGGGAGAAGGAGACTCTGAGGGCATGAGAGACGATGAGGGGAGAAGGAGACTCAGAGTGTGAGAAAGAAGACGAGCAGCAGGCAGGAGGAGGCGACCAAGGGAGGCAGCTGCGGGGCCTGCGGCAGGAGGAAGAGGGACGCGATGCGTGGGTGCCCTAACGGGCAGAAAAAGAAAACCTGGAATTTTATTGAACATACCTCACATTAAGAAATTATCAGAACAGATGCCCATAATCTAGAATGTAAACAAAGTGGAAAAGAGCACCAAGTTCTTGTTCGCCATAGGTATACAAATCATACAACTGCAAGGCACGTAAAAGTTGACTGTCTTGCTTAATTACTTCAGTGAAAATCTGGACACTCTTGTACTAGTGCCTTAACCTGAACAAGCTTTTTGTATTCTATACCTTTTCAGTCGAATGGAGTGGACCACTAATAATTGTTGCCTCATCATGTGTCAGTTCCCCACCTTTACCAACCTGTGGGATTGCAACAAACAGAGAAGTAATAGATAGATTAACCAATGCAGACGTGGAGAAAAATATCACTGTTTACACCACAGGAGGTTTAGCAGAGAAAGAGTTCTTAAATAAAGAAAGAATACCTCTTTGCTATGGATAGAAATGAGAGCTTTCAGTTGTGCATGCCACTTGAAAAGTGCAGACTCATTCTGTCCAAGCAGAAAGTCCAGGATGTACAAAAACAGAGAATCACTATGCAAACTAGAGAATATGTTGTAGCATGCAGCTGCAGGCCTCCCGAAGTATTTCTCATCTTGACAAACCCAGATATCGTTTCCATGTGGCTTTCCTTTGTAAAGTTAAAACTTTCTTAAGAAGCACCGAAGTTCAAAATAATCACAAAACATGTCCATGATTGTTTAAGAATGCTTTTCAAAATAACAAACGTAAGGATAGGCTTTCCTTCACCAAGAAAAATACTGTATGTTCAGGAAATCAAAACTGAATTTATCTTTTACAGAACAAAACGATTTTTCTTTCTGCATGGGGTCACCTTCCCGATTGGATAAGCTATTGGATAGCAAATTATCATCAGAATATGGACAAGCCCTACCAAAATTGGCACCCACAGCAAGTCCATATCTTGAACAGATGGCCTCTGGAATGATCTGCAAAAGTTTAATGTTGAAATCAGAAATTCACTCATCAACTAAGAGTAGCCTCTACTAATAGTAACATAGGAAGAATCTAAGAACTTAAAACCGCTTTTTAATAAGAAAGCAACCAATGACTTACATGCATGGAGGTGGGCCTTCTCCTTGTGGCTCTAGTTTCCTCCCTTTCCTAGGGCATGGCAGCTGTATCTAAAGCCCAGACATTAGCCAAAGGACGCTCTCACACTTTCCTAATGAATTTAAAAAAACAAAATCAGCAAAAGAATTAGCATCGACTCTGTAAACATTTCCAGCATATTTCAGAAAGCAACACCAAAAATATTTAACATGTACAAAGAAAATTATAAGAAGAGATACCATCATTTCCACCAATAGCCAACAGGAACCTCTGTCCAACTAGAGCCATCACATGGCCATATAGAGGACCTGGGCCAGCACCTTGTACAACCACCCTAGAACACAAGTACAACCATTTTCATGAGCAAAGGCCTACATCCCAATGAGAATATATGCAGAAAATAAGGAATAACTTAAATTCAACGATCAGCTGTGCCATCTAGGTCTTTGCTTTGTCAGGTCAAGAACATGTAGATCCTCCGCAGACAAGCCAGTTGGAAAAGAGATAAAATAATAAATAAATAAATAAATAACTAGGTAAGGTGAAAAACAGCGAACACCACAACTAAGAAAGAGGCCAAAACGAGGAGTTCTGCTTTCCTCAATCAACAATGGGACAAAATGAAAAATCTAACGAAAATTAATAGAACAAAATGCTATTAACTAAGAATAAGAAAAGATTTGTCCGAAGAAGAGAAGAAGGATGACATTTTTAAAAGGCACGAGTCTTACAATTCCAAGTAACTAAATAGCATGTACCACAGTTCTCTGGTCATAAAAAGGACAGTCCTTAAGGTTCAAAAAACACTCACATATTAGGCAACAAGAACAAAACTTTTCTAGCACTCCGGAGACAAACCTTGGCATATTTTTAAAATGTAGGCTTCCATGTTACCAAACACTAACCGAGTTGGATAATGAACAAAATAGCATCGCACATTTTTAGAATGTAGGCTTCCATGTCAAACACATGATTGTATCGAGATGCGAAGTTCTTGTCAAAGATATTCAGTCAACCAACCTACAAACTTAAGCAATGTACGATATGCAATTCAAAGACTCTATCAGAATGTGACACACGAACCCATGAACTTGATGAGATTATATTTACCAAAAGAATCAAGTTCTGTCGGGCTGACATTTTCAGGCGTATTTCGCCCGCATGACGCCGAGGGATAGTCGGTCTGCGACACAAGTGAATGCATTGAAAAATGAAAACCAAGCAACTAAAACAACAAAACACCTAAACAACCTAGTTGGAAACTATTAAAGCAGAAAATAAGCAAGATTGAACTACTATAAAATCAAACCAGCAATTGCCCAACTCAACAAACTAAACAATCAAACTAAATCAAAATAAGATCCTACTGAAAACAAATCAAGGCAATGACCTTAACCTATCCTGGACATGTGCAATAGCTAACTAAAGGATCTATTCAACTAACCTGACACTAACGTGACACAAGAAGAAAGAACCCGACTACTAACCTGGGTCTAAAACCATGAAGGACCCAAGGACATAAAACCCAAAACTCATGCAACTTCAACGAATAGAACCTTTCAAAAATGTCACAGTTCAAAATCGACTACAAAATTGACTGGTCCTTTTGAAAAGAGATACGACGTATGACAGGCTCAATCCTAAGACTGGGTTATGTTGAAGACACTCGGTTAAGATGGAATAATGGTCCAGCCTTAATAATTTATCCCAAATCATATTTGAGACAAAGAAAATAAAATTCGTCACACTCAACAGGAGTTGACTAGGTTTGAGGAGTTTCATCTATCCCATGAATGGACTAATGGTTTGGTAATGGAATGGCCAACATCTTTCAAAGCCAAAGGGGATAGGCAATGAAATGACTTTCAAGACCAAAGGAGATTGGTTAGTTCCTCCTATGACTAGAGATGTCAAGTTTTTACTTTGAAATAATTCAAAAATGATCAATTTAACTAATAAGCATGAGTGCTCGTGTTGTGCAAATAATATGGCCTTCATTTACACATAGTACCGTACAAGCATTAGGATTCATTTCGCGTCAATGCCGTCAAATCTCTAGAAGGGATGCTTTCCAATTTCCAAAATATGAACATAAAGGAATCATCCTTAGCATGTTAGGTAATCAAAAATAGAAGAAGATATTGACCCTAGAATCGCACATCTACCAAAGATTGTCATTTTCAAATCCTGCAAGTTCAGCCTTCATGCCTTTAATCTCTTGCCAAACCCAGATATCGTTTCCATGTGGCTTTCCTTTTTAAAGTTAAAACTTTCTTAAGAAGCACCGAAGTTCAAAATAATCACAAAACATGTCCATGATTGTTTAAGAATGCTTTTCAAAATAACAAATGTAAGGATAGGCTTTCCTTCACCAAGAAAAATAGTGTATGTTCAGGAAATCAAAACTGAATTTATCTTTTACAGAACAAAATGATTTTTCTTTCTGCATGGGGTCACCTTCCCGATTGGATAAGCTATTGGATAGCAAATTATCATCAGAATATGGACAAGCCTTACCAAAATTGGCACCCACAGCAAGTCCATATCTTGAACAGATGGCCTCTGGAATGATCTGCAAAAGTTTAATGTTGAAATCAGAAATTCACTCATCAACTAAGAGTAGCCTCTACTAATAGTAACATAGGAAGAATCTAAGAACTTAAAACCGCTTTTTAATAAGAAAGCAACCAATGACTTACATGCATGGAGGTGGGCCTTCTCCTTCTGGCTCTAGTTTCCTCCTTTCCTAGGGCATGGCAGCTGTATCTAAAGCCCAGACATTAGCCAAAGGACGCTCTCACACTTTCCTAATGAATTTAAAAAAAGAAAATCAGCAAAAGAATTAGCATCTACTCTGTAAACATTTCCAGCATATTTCAGAAAGCAACACCAAAAATATTTAACATGTACAAAGAAAATTATAAGAAGAGATACCATCATTTCCACCAATAGCCAACAGGAACCGCTGTCCAACTAGAGCCATCACATGGCCATATCGAGGACCTGGGCCAGCACCTTGTACAACCACCCTAGAACACAAGTACAACCATTTTCATGAGGAAAGGCCCACATCCCAATGAGAATATACGCAGAAAATAAGGAATTACTTAAATTCAACGATCACCTGTGCCATCTAGGTCTTTGCTTTGTCAGGTCAAGAACATGTAGATCCTCCGCTGACAAGCCAGTTGGAAAAGAAATAAAATAATAAATAAATAAATAAATAGGTAAGGTGAGAAACAGCGAACACCACAAATAAGAAAGAGGCCAAAACGAGGAGTTCTGCTTTCCTCATTTAACAATGGGACAAAATGAAAAATCTAACGAAAATTAACATAACAAAATGCTATTAACCAAGAATAAGAAAAGATTTGTGCGAAGAAGAGAAGAAGCATGACATTTTTACCCCCTAAAAGCAAGAAGAGGCAAACCATATTAAGTGCATAGTTCAAACTCTTTTGAAAAGATAATCCAAAACAAAAAAATTGAACATTCCTCATAGTAACAGAACCTATTCCGATGCCCATAATTTAGAATGATAAAAGAAGGAATGTTGAACATGCCTAACATTAAGAAATTAACAGAACAGATGCCCATAATCTAGAATGTAAACAAAGTGGAAAAGAGCACCAAGTTCTTGTTCGCCATAGGTATACAAATCATACAACTGCAAGCCACGTAAAAGTTGACTGTCTTGCTTAATTACTTCAGTGAAAATCTGGACACTCTTGTACTAGTGCCTTTACCTGAACAAGCTTTTTGTATTCTATACCTTTTCAGTCGAATCGAGTGCACTACTAATAATTGTTGCCTCATCATGTGTCAGTTCCCCACCTTTACCAACCTGTGGCATTGCAACAAACAGAGAAGTAATAGATAGATTAACTAATGCAGACGTGGAGAAAAATATCACTGTTTACACCACAGGAGGTTTAGCAGAGAAAGAGTTCTTAAATAAAGAAAGAATACCTCTTTGCTATGGATAGAAACGAGAGCTTTCAGTTGTGCACGCCGCCTGAAAAGTGCAGACTCATTCTGTCCAAGCAGAAAGTCCAGGATCTACAAAAACAGAGAATCACTATGCAAACTAGAGAATATGTTGTAGCATGCAGCTGCAGGCCTCCCGAAGTATTTCTCATCTTGACAAACCCAGATATCGTTTCCATGTGGCTTTCCTTTTTAAAGTTAAAACTTTCTTAAGAAGCACCGAAGTTCTTTACAGAACAAAACGATATTTTTTTCTGCATGGGGTCACCTTCCCGATTGGATAATCTATTGGATAGCAAATTATCATCAGAATATGGACAAGCCCTACCAAAATTGGCACCCACAGCAAGTCCATATCTTGAACAGATGGCCACTGGAATGATCTGCAAAAGTTTAATGTTGAAATCAGAAATTCACTCATCGACTAAGAGTAGCCTCTACTAATAGTAACATAGGAAGAATCTAAGAATTTAAAACCGTTTTTAATAAGAAAGCAACCAATGACTTATATGCATGGAGGTGGGCCTTCTCCTTCTGGCTCTAGTTTCCTCCACTCGTAGGGCTTGGCAGCTGTATCTAAAGACCAGACATTAGCCAAAGGACACTCTCACACTTTCCTGATGAATTTAAAAAAAGAAAATCAGCAAAAGAATTAGCATCGACTCTGTAAACATTTCCAGCATATTTCAGAAAGCAACACCAAAAATATTTAACATGTACAAAGAAAATTATAAGAAGAGATACCATCATTTCCACCAATAGCCAACAGGAACCGCTGTCCAACTAGAGCCATCACATGGCCATATAGAGGACCTGGGCCAGCACCTTGTGCCATCTAGGTCTTTGCTGTGTCAGGTCAAGAACATGTAGATCCTCCGCAGACAAGCCAGTTGGAAAAGAAATAAAATAATAAATAAATAAATAAATAGGTAAGGTGAGAAACAGAGAACACCACAAATAAGAAAGAGGCCAAAACGAGGAGTTCTGCTTTCCTCATTCAACAATGGGACAAAATGAAAAATCTAACGAAAGAGAATTAACAGAACAAAATACTATTAACCAAGAATAAGAAAAGATTTGTGCGAAGAAGAGAAGAAGCATGACATTTTTAAAAGGCACGATTCTTACAATTCCAAGTAACTAAATAAAGGCACCATTCTTACAATTCCAAGTAACTAAATAGCATGTACCACAGTTCTCTGGTCATAAAAAGGACAGTCCTTAAGTTTCAAAAGACACTCACATATTAGGCAACAAGAACAAAACTTTTCTAGCACTCCAGAGACAAACCTTGGCATATTTTTAAAATGTAGGCTTCCATATTACCAAACACTAACTGAGTTGGATAATGAACAAAATAGCTTCGCACATTTTTAGAATGTAGGATTCCATGTCAGCAAACACATGATTTTATCATAACCAAGTTAGATGTGAGATGCGAAGTTCTTGTCAAAGATATTCAGTCAACCAACCTACAAACTTAAGCAACGTACAATATGCAATTCAAAGACTATCAGAATGTGACACACGAACCCATGAACTTGATGAGATTATATTTACCAAAAGAATCAAGTTCTCTTGGGCTGACATTTTCAGGCCTATTTCGCCCGCATGATGCCGAGGGATAGTCGGTCTGCGACACAAGTGAATGCATTGAAAAATGAAAACCAAGCAACTAAGACAACAAAACACCTAAACAACCCAGCTGGAAACCATTAAAGCAGAAAATAAGCAAGATTGAACTACTATAAAATCAAACCAGCGATCCTACTGAAAACAAATCAAGGCAATGACCTTAACCTATCCTGGACATGTGTAATAGCTAACTAAAGGATCTATTCAACTAACCTGACACTAATGTGACACAAGAAGAAAGAATCCGACTACTAACCTGGGTCTAAAACCATGAAGGACCCGAGGACATAAAACCAAAAACTCATGCAACTTCAACGAATAGAACCTTTCAAAAATGTCACAGTTCAAAATCGAATACAAAATTGAGTGGTCCTTTTGAAAAGAGATAAGAGGTTTTCTATGACAGGCTCAATCCTAAGACTGGGTTATGTTGAAGACACTTGGTTAAGATGGAATATAATGGTCTAGCCTTAATAATTTATCCCAAATGATATTTGAGACAAAGAAAATGAAATTCGTCACACTCAAGAGGAGTGGACTAGGTTTGAAGAGTTTCATCTATCCCATGAATGGACTAATGGTTTGGTAATGGAATGGCCAACATCTTTCAAAGCCAAAGGGGATAGGCAATGAAAAGACTTTCAAGACCAAAGGAGATTGGTTAGTTCCTCCTATGACTAGAGATGTCAAGTTTTTACTTTGAAATAATTCAAAAATGATCAATTTAACTAATAAGCATGAGTGCTCGTGTTGTGCAAATAATATGGCCTTCATTTACACATAGTACCGTACAAGCATTAGGATTCATTTTGCGTCAATGCCGTCAAATCTCTAGAAGGGATGCCTTCCAATTTCCAAAATATGAACATAAAGGAATCATCCTTAGCATGTTAGGTAATCAAAAATAGAAGAAGATATTGACCCTGGAATCGCACATCTACCAAAGATTGTCACATTCAATTCCTGCAAGTTCAGCCTTCATGCCTTTAATCTCTTGCCATACACCTTTTATAGTTAATCTAATGTGTTTCACTTGTTATTACATGTATAAGTAACGATTTAAATGATTGAAATCACCAATTCATATGGACACAAATCTGATGTACAGATTAGTTTGATGCTTGTAGTTAGTCCAATAAGTAGAACTTTTTGTTTTATTGAATTAAGTAAAAGGGGTCAAACAAAAGCATAGATCCCACTTGTATCCATATGAACTTGTGATTTCAATCATTTAAATCGTTCATTACACATGTAATAACAAGTGAAACACATTAGATTAAATATAGGGGAGCAAATTAACGACTTGAATCGTATTCATAATCATACAAACTTGTGATTTCGATCAACTAAATCATTCAAAATGGATGTACTAACAAGTTAAAAACATTCAATTAAATATGTGTGATCAAATGAATCACTCGCTTAAATCCCACTCGTGTTTATACGAACAACTGATTTCAATCGCTTATATCGCGTACTATAAATGTAACGACAAGTTGAATTACTAGGGATGAAACTAATGCATAGATTCCATTTTTAACTGGTGATTTAAATCGTTCTTTATAGAAGTAATAAACAGTGAAACACATTAGGTTAACTATAAGGGATCAATTGAATGACTTGAATCACAAACTAATGCGTGAATGTGCTCAAAGATGCATGTTGAATGATTTTGTGGAATCAAATTACAGGCTTGTATGAACATAAATGACATTTAAGTTATTTACTTGCTGTATTTCAGTTAATATAACGTGTTTTGCTTGTTATTACATCTATAACGAATGATTTCAATGGTTCAAGTTGTAATTTCGTTTCACTAAATCATTCAACATGCATCTTTGAGCACATTCACACATTAGTTTGTGATTCAAGTCATTCAATTGATCCCTTATAGTTAACCTAATGTGTTTCCCTGTTTATTACTTCTATAAAGAACGATTTAAATCACCAGTTCATACAGTTAAAAATGGAATCTATGCATTAGTTTCATCCCTAGTAATTCAACTTGTCGTTACATTTATAGTACGCGATATAAGCGATTGAAATCAGTTGTTCGTACAAACACGAGTGGGATCTAAACAATTCATTTGATCACACATATTTAATGGAATGTTTTTAACTTGTTAGTACATCCATTTTGAATGATTTAGTTGATCGAAATCACAAGTTTGTATGAGAATGAATAAGATTCAAGTCGTTAATTTGCTCCCCTATATTTAATCTAATGTGTTTCACTTGTTATTACATGTGTAATGAACGATTTAAATTATTGAAATCACAAGTTCATATGGATACAATTTGGATCTATGCTTTTGTTTGACCCCTTTTACTTAATTAAATAAAACAAAAAGTTCTACTTATTGGACTAACTACAAGCATCAAACTAATCTATACATCAGATTTGTGTCCATATGAATTGGTGATTCAATCATTTAAATCGTTACTTATACATGTAATAACAAGTGAAACACATTAGATTAACTATAAAAGGGCAAATGAGCCACTTGAATTTTGTTCATTTTCATGCAAACTTGTGATTTAAATCCACTAAATCTTTCAGCGTGGATGTAGCAACATGTTAATCACATTCAATGAAATATGCGTGCTCAGATGAATCGCTTAAATCCCACTCGTATTGATACAAACTTGTGATTTCAATTCATTAGATCCTTACTATTGATGTAACTACAAGTTCAACTCATTGGATTGACTACAAGAGATCAAACTAATGCGTAGATCCCACTTGCATACATTTGAACTTGTGATTTCAATCAACAAAATCAATCATTGTACATGTAATAACAAGTGAAACGCATTAGGCTAATGATAAGCGATCAAACGAATGACGTGAATCTCATTTTTTCGTACAAACTTTTAGTTTCAACCATTGAAATCATTCGTTATAGATGTAATAACAAGCGAAACACGTTATATTAACTGAAATACAGCAAGTAAATAACTTAAATGTCATTTATGTTCATACAAGCCTGTAATTTCATTCCACTAAATCATTCAACATGCATCTTTAAGCACATTCACGCATTAGTTTGTGATTCAAGTCATTCAATTGATCCCTTATAGTTAACCTTATGTGTTTCACTGTTTATTACTTCTATAAAGAACGATTTAAATCACCAGTTAAAAATGGAATCTATGCATTAGTTTCATCCCTAGTAATTCAACTTGTCGTTACATTTATAGTACGCGATATAATCGATTGAAATCAGTTGTTCGTATAAACACGAGTGAGATTTAAGCGATTCATTTGATCACACATATTTAATTGAATGTTTTTAACTTGTTAGTACATCCATTTTGAATGATTTAGTTGATCGAAATCACAAGTCTGTTTGAGAATGAATAAGATTCAAGTCGTTAATTTGCTCCCCTATATTTAATCTAATGTGTTTCACTTGTTATTACATGTGTAATGAACGATTTAAATGATTGAAATCACAAGTTCATATGGATACAAGTGGGATTTATGCTTTTGTTTGACCCCTTTTACTTAATTCAATAAAACAAAAAGTTCTACTTATTGGACTAACTACAAGCATCAAACTAATCTATACATCAGATTTGTGTCCATATGAATTGGTGATTTCAATCATTTAAATCGTTACTTATACATGTAATAAGAAGTGAAACACATTAGATTAACTATAAAAGAGCAAATGAACCACTTGAATTTTGTTCATTTTCATGCAAACTTGTGATTTAAATCCACTAAATCTTTCAACGTGGATGTAGCAACATGTTAATCACATTCAATGAAATATGCGTGCTCAGATGAATCGCTTAAATCCCACTCGTATTGATACAAACTTGTGATTTCAATTCATTAGATCCTTACTATTAATGTAACTACAAGTTCAACTCACTGGATTGACAACAAGAGATCAAATAATGCATAGATCCCACTTGCATCCATTTGAACTTGTGATTTTGATCAACAAAATCAATCATTGTACATGTAATAACAAGTGAAACGCATTAGGCTAATGATAAGCGATCAAACGAATGACGTGAATCTCATTTTTTCGTACAATCTTTTAGTTTGAACCATTGAAATCATTCGTTATAGATGTAATAACAAGCGAAAAACGTTATATTAACTGAAATACAAGTAAATAACTTAAATGTCATTTATGTTCATACAAGCCTGTAATTTCGTTCCACTAAATCATTCAACATGCATCTTTGAGCACATTCACACTTTAGTTTGTGATTCAAGTCATTCAATTGATCCCTTATAGTAAACCTAATGTGTTTCACTGTTTATTACTTCTATAAAGAACGATTTAAATCACCAGTTCATATAGTTAAAAATGGAATCTATGCATTAGTTTCATCCCGAGTAATTCAACTTGTCGTTACATTTTTAGTACACGATATAAGCGATTGAAATCAGTTCTTCGTATAAACACGAGTGAGATTTAAGCGATTCATTTGATCACACATATTTAATTGATTGTTTTTAACTTGTTAGTACATCCATTTTGAATGATTTAGTTGATCGAAATCACAAGTTTGTATGAGAATGAATAAGATTCAAGTCCTTAATTTGCTCCTTTATATTTAATCTAATGTGTTTCACTTATTATTACATGTGTAATGAACGATTTAAATTATTGAAATCACAAGTTTATATGGATACAAGTGGGATCTATGCTTTTGTTTGACTCCTTTTACTTAATTCAATAAAACAAAAAGTTCTGCTTATTGGACTAACTACAAGCATCAAACTAATCTATACATCAGATTTGTGTCCATATGAATTGGTGATTTCAATCATTTAAATCGTTACTTATACATGTAATAACAAGTGAAACACATTAGATTAACTATAAAAGGGCAAACGAGCCACTTGAATTTTGTTCATTTTCATGCAAACTTGTGATTTAAATCCACTAAATCTTTCAACGTGGATGTAGCAACATGTTAATCACATTCAATGAAATATGCGTGCTCAGATGAATCGCTTAAATCCCACCCGTATTGATACAAACTTGTGATTTCAATTCATTAGATCCTTACTATTGATGTAACTACAAGTTCAACTCATTGGATTGACTACAAGAGATCAAACTAATGCGTAGATCCCACTTGGATACATTTGAACTTGTGATTTCAATCAACAAAATCAATCATTGTACATGTAATAACAAGTGAAATGCATTAGGCTAACGATAAGCGATCAAACGAATGACGTGAATCTCATTTTTTTGTACAAACTTTTAGTTTGAACCATTGAAATCGTTCGTTATAGATGTAATAACAAGTGAAACACGTTATATTAACTGAAATACAGCAAGTAAATAACTTAAATGTCATTTATGTTCATACAAGCCTGTAATTTCATTCCACTAAATCATTCAACATGCATCTTTAAGCACATTCACGCATTAGTTTGTGATTCAAGTCATTCAATTGATCCCTTATAGTTAACCTAATGTGTTTCACTGTTTATTACTTTTATGAAGAACGATTTAAATCACCAGTTAAAAATGGAATCTATGCATTAGTTTCATCCCTAGTAATTCAACTTGTCGTTACATTTATAGTACGCGATATAAGCGATTGAAATCAGTTGTTCGTATAAACACGAGTGGGATTTAAGCAATTTATTTGATCACACATATTTAATTGAATGTTTTTAACTTGTTAGTACATCCATTTTGAATGATTTAGTTGATCGAAATAACAAGTTTGTATGAGAATGAATAAGATTCAAGTCGTTAGTTTGCTCCCTTATATTTAATCTAATGTGTTTCACTTGTTATTACATGTGTAATGAACGATTTAAATGATTGAAATCACAAGTACATATGGATACAAGTGGTATCTATGCTTTTGTTTGACCCCTTTTACTTAATTCAATAAAACTAAAAGTTCTACTTACTGGAATAACTACAAGCATCAAACTAATCTATACATCAGATTTGGTTCATATGAATTGGTGATTTCAATTATTTAAATCATTACTTATGTATGTAATAACAAGTGAAACACATTAGATTAACTATAAAAGAGCAAATAAACCACTTGAATTTTGTTCATTTTCATGCAAACTTGTGATTTAAATCCACTAAATCTTTCAACGTGGATGTAGCAACATGTTAATCACATTCAATTAAAATGCGTGCTCAGATGAATCGCTTAAATCCTACTCGTATTGATACAAACTTGTTATTTTAATTCATTAGATCCTTACTATTGATGTAACTACAAGCTCAACTCATTGGATTGACTGTAAGAGATCAAACTAATGCCTAGATCCCACTTGCATCCGTTTGAACTTGTGATTTCAATCAACAAAATCAATCATTGTACATGTAATAACAAGTGAAACGCGTTAGGCTAATGATAAGCGATCTATCGAATGATGTGAATCTCATTTTTTCGTACAAACTTTTAGTTTGAACCATTGAAATCATTCGTTATAGATGTAATAACAAGCGAAACACGTTATATTAACTGAAATACGGCAAGTAAATAACTTAAATGTCATTTATGTTCATATAAGCCTGTAATTTCATTCCACTAAATCATTCAACATTCATCTTTAAGCACATTCACGCATTAGTTTGTGATTCAAGTCATTCAATTGATCCTTATAGTTAACCTAATGTGTTTCACTGTTTTTACTTCTATAAAGAACGATTTAAATCACCAGTTCGTACAGTTAAAAATGGAATCTCTGTGTTAGTTTCATCCTAGTAATTCAACTTGTCGTTACATTTATAATACACGATATAACGATTGAAATCAGTTGTTCGTATAAACACGAGTGAGATTTAAGCGATTCATTTGATCACACATATTTAATTGAATGTTTTTAACTTGTTAGTACATCCATTTTGAATGATTTAGTTGATCGAAATCACAAGTTTGTTGAGAATGAATAAGATTCAAGTCGTTAATTTGCTCCCCTATATTTAATCTAATGTGTTTCACTTGTTATTACATGTGTAATGAACGATTTAAATGATTGAAATCACAAGTTCATATGGATACAAGTGGGATTTATGCTTTTGTTTGACCCCTTTTACTTAATTCAATAAAACAAAAAGTTCTACTTATTGGACTAACTACAAGCATCAAACTAATCTATACATCAGATTTGTGTCCATATGAATTGGTGATTTCAATCATTTAAATCGTTACTTATACATGTAATAAGAAGTGAAACACATTAGATTAACTATAAAAGAGCAAATGAACCACTTGAATTTTGTTCATTTTCATGCAAACTTGTGATTTAAATCCACTAAATCTTTCAACGTGGATGTAGCAACATGTTAATCACATTCAATGAAATATGCGGCTCAGATGAATCGCTTAAATCCCACTCGTATTGATACAAACTTGTGATTTCAGTTCATTAAATCCTTACTATTGATGTAACTACATGTTCAACTCATTGGATTGACTACAAGAGACAAACTATGCGTAGATCCCACTTGCATCCATTTGAACTTGTGATTTCAATCAACAAAATCAATCATTGTACATGTAATAATAAGTGAAACGCATTAGGCTAATGATAAGCGATCAAACGATGACGTGAATCTCATTTTTTCGTACAAACTTTAGTTTAACCATTGAAATCATTCGTTATAGATGTAATAACAAGCGAAACACGTTATATTAACTGAAATATAGCAAGTAAATAACTTAAATGTCATTTATGTTCATACAGCCTGTAATTTCATTCCCTAAATCATTCAACATGCATTTTAAGCACATTCACGCATTAGTTTGTGATTCAAGTCATTCAATTGATCCCTTATAGTTAACCTAATGTGTTTATGTTTATTACTTCTATAAGAACGATTTAAATCACCAGTTAAAAATGGAATCTATGCATTAGTTTCATCCCTATAATTCAACTTGTCGTTACATTATAGTACGCGATATAAGCGATTGAAATCAGTTGTTCGTATAAACACGAGTGGGATTTAAGCATTCATTTGATCACACATATTTAATTGAATGTTTTTAACTTGTTAGTACATCCATTTGAATGATTTAGTTGATCGAAATAACAAGTTTGTATGAGAATGAATAAGATTCAAGTCGTTAATTTGCTCCCTATATTTAATCTAATGTGTTTCACTTGTTATTACATGTGTAATGAACGATTTAAATGATTGAAATCACAAGTTCATATGGATACAAGTGGATCTATGCTTTTGTTTGACCCCTTTTACTTAATTCAATAAAACAAAAGTTCTACTTATGGACTAACTACAACATCAAACTAATCTATACATCAGATTTGTTCATATGAATTGGTGATTTCAATATTTAAATCGTTACTTATATGTAATAACAAGTGAAACACATTAGATTAACTATAAAAGAGCAAATGAACCACTTGAATTTTGTTCATTTTCATGCAAACTTGTGATTTAAATCCACTAAATCTTTCAACGTGGATGTAGCAACATGTTAATCACATTCAATGAAATATGCGTGCTCAAATGAATCGCTTAAATCCACTCGTATTGATACAAACTTGTGATTTAATTCATTAGATCCTTACTATTGATGTAACTACAAGTTCAACTCATTGGATTGACTACAAGAGATCAAACTAATGCTAGATCCCACTTGCATCCATTTGAACTTGTGATTTCATCAACAAAATCAATCATTGTACATGTAATAACAAGTGAAACGCATTAGGCTAATGATAAGCGATCAACGAATGACGTGAATCTCATTTTTTCGTACAAACTTTTAGTTTGAACCATTGAAATCATTCGTTATAGATGTAATAACAAGCGAAACACGTTATATTAACTGAAATACAGCAAGTAAATAACTTAAATGTCATTTATGTTCATACAAGCCTGTAATTTCATTCCACTAAATCATTCAACATTCATCTTTAAGCACATTCACGCATTAGTTTGTGATTCAAGTCATTCAATTGATCCTTATAGTTAACTAATGTGTTTCACTGTTTTTACTTCTATAAAGAACGATTTAAATCACCAGTTCGTACAGTTAAAAATGGAATCTATGCGTTAGTTTCATCCTAGTAATTCAACTTGTCTTACATTTATAGTACGCGATATAAGCGATTGAAATCAGTTGTTCGTATAAACACGAGTGGATTTAAGCGATTCATTTGATCACACATATTTAATTGAATGTTTTTAACTTGTTAGTACATCCATTTTGAATGATTTAGTTGATCGAAATCACAAGTTTGTATGAGAATGAATATGATTCAAGTCGTTAATTTGCTCCCTATATTTAATCTAATGTGTTTCACTTGTTATTACATGTGTAATGAACGATTTAAATGATTGAAATCACAAGTTCATATGGATACAAGTGGGATTATGCTTTTGTTTGACCCCTTTTACTTAATTCAATAAAACAAAAAGTTCTACTTATTGGACTAACTACAAGCATCAAACTAATCTATACATCAGATTTGTTCCATATGAATTGGTGATTTCAATCATTTAAATCGTTACTTATACATGTAATAAAAGTGAAACACATTAATTAACTATAAAAGAGCAAATGAACCACTTGAATTTTGTTCATTTTCATGCAAACTTGTGATTTAAATCCACTAAATCTTTCAACGTGGATGTAGCAACATGTTAATCACATTCAATGAAATATGCGTGCTCAGATGAATCCTTAAATCCCACTCGTATTGATACAAACTTGTGATTTCAATTCATTAGATCCTTACTATTGATGTAACTACAAGTTCAACTCATTGGATTGACTACAAGAGATCAAACTATGCGTAGATCCCACTTGCATCCATTTGAACTTGTGATTTCAATCAACAAAAATCAATCATTGTACATGTAATAATAAGTGAAACGCATTAGGCTAATGATAAGCGATCAAACGAATGACGTGAATAACATTTTTTCGTACAAACTTTAGTTTGAACCATTGAAATCATTCGTTATAGATGTAATAACAAGCGAAACACGTTATATTAACTGAAATATAGCAAATAAATAACTTAAATGTCATTTATGTTCATACAAGCCTGTAATTTCATTCCCTAAATCATTCAACATGCATCTTTAAGCACATTCACGCATTAGTTTGTGATTCAAGTCATTCAATTGATCCCTTATAGTTAACTAATGTGTTTCACTGTTTATTACTTCTATGAAGAACGATTTAAATCACCAGTTAAAAATGGAATCTATGCATTAGTTTCATCCCTAGTAATTCAACTTGTCGTTACATTTATAGTACGCGATATAAGCGATTGAAATCAGTTGTTCGTGTAAACACGAGTGGGATTTAAGCAATTCATTTGATCACACATATTTAATTGAATGTTTTAACTTGTTATACATCCATTTTGAATGATTTAGTTGATCGAAATCACAAGTTTGTATGAGAATGAATAAGATTCAAGACGTTAATTTGCTCCCCTATATTTAATCTAATGTGTTTCACTTGTTATTACATGTGTAATGAACGATTTAAATGATTGAAATTACCAAGTTCATATGATACAAGTGGGATCTATGCTTTGTTTGACCCCTTTTACTTAATTCAATAAACAAAAATCTACTTATTGGAAAACTACAAGCATCAAACTA